>NC_085138.1:317888377-318188377 GCF_035046485.1 Aedes albopictus
TGGCCGAATGTCATCTGGCCGAATGGGTCGTTAGGCCGAATGCCGTTTGATTTGGCCGAATTGCAATCAAAAGAATTCAAAGAAACCTTATGGCATGCTAGCTGTCAATGTGTTCAAACGGCGATCGCAAAACTGCATGCGGCATGACCCGGAACCTGCATTTACTGTAGTAGTAGAAGTGGTACATCATAGAAGAATTGTCGATATGATCCACTTCTTATAGCTAACTTCTTTCATTTTCGGTTTCTGTAACGTTTTTTGTGCTAAAATCAGAAGGACAACAATGCCCAGGCTGCACTACCAGCTAAACACAACTTAGCTGGTGGTATTTGACTTCGACTGACCCGTGGAAGCATGAGATAGGAACCTGTGAAGATCATAACTATGTTGCACGACCCTGATAAGTTGTCAACTCACCGTTTTGCCGTCCATTGCCGAAACATATATAACAAAAATAGGTTAGGAAAATGGTGCACGCAAATCAATTCGTAAACAAACATCCATACCATTGGAACAATCAAACCAAACCTTGGTATGAAAGGGTTAATTTTGACTCACGAAGTCACAATGAGCACTGAAGTAGTAGATGCGGGCGAACACCGCGCGCTGCTCCCTGGCTGCGGGTTATGATATCGGTGCGCAACAAGTTCTTCGTCAAACTCGGAGACGATGCGGCGTGGTAATCAGCGGGCGGGCGATGGTCGGACGGCGGCGGGACATCATGATGAATTTGTTGCTCCGCGACTTCTTGAGAAGCGCGGCGCGCTCACCCGCGAAAGAGCTCGGCGAGCAAGCTGTTTTTTCGGTGCGCTCCACCCGGTTTATTTAGTACCGCGCAGACCTTTGCTAGGTTACGATCTCCTTCGGTCGCCGTTGTGGAGCGTGGGCTAGATAAACACCAGTTAGTGTTGTGGATTCAGCGCATAGTGCGAATGAAGAATCGTCAGCGACATTTGCGGAAGAAGAAATGGAAAGCCGGGCGTGAGAATTCGTTTCGGGAAAAGTGTGCAACCTGAGCGAAAACTCGACGAGGTTGCCTGTAATTGTGTAGAAGAGATTAGAGTCATCAGTTCAGTTACAATGCAATGTGGTGGTCGATGTTGAATGGTTGAAGAAATTGTGGGCGAATGGAAAAACATTCGTTTGTTTTCAGTGATATAATCGAGACAATTCTCGACAGTTTTTTGGTGCAACGCCTCCTGCCGAGTGGTAGATAGCACAAATCAACAGAAAGTGTATATGGTGAGAGAGGTGACGTTGTTTGCGTCTACCAACTGATTGTGGATGGGAAATGTGATTGTTATTGCACGTCAGCTGACCTCCAAATTTGCGCATTTGACGCTGCAGAAGCTAGAAGGGAGATAACAGTGTGCACCTGTGTTAATTGTGGATATAAATTGAATTGAAAGCTAAACAATGATTACTATAATAACTACCTCAGATTAAATTTGAGCTGATAAAAAGGTTAGTATTTTATGTAATGAGGAATGTTAGTGCACATTCAATCTACACTGGATGATGTCATAGCTCATCAAATTAGACATTTTTGTAAAATGTAAAAAGCAATAAAACCCGAACTTGGAAGGAGACACTGGCAGAAAATGCCATACAATCAGGGGGACAACAAAAGGGTCTCACAATCCAAATAAAGTCAGAATATCCACTAAAAAAACAGCAAAGCTTTTACGGGTTTTACCAACTTTTTTCGTCTTTTTTTTGGATATTTCGACTTGGGAGAACTTCCTGATGATTCTACATGGATTCTTATGAGGGTTCATCTTGTAGTTTTTCTAGAGTATCCTGTAGGTATCCGAGCTAGGATTTCCCCTGGAATTCCTTCCGGTTTTCCTCTCATGGAATCCGTTTGAGTTTTTTTTTATCTTGGGATTCTTCCAGTAATTCCACCCGGGATTCTCGAAATTACTTCGAATATTTCTACTGGGATTTCTTTAAGAAATTCTGTGATTCTTTCAGTGATTCCTTCAGAATTTTGTCAAAGATTTCTCCAGGGTTTATTTCTGGCGATCCATTGTGACTTTCACTCGTGATTATTTCATTCATTCCTAATGCGAATCCTTCACAGATATTTTCTGGCATTCCATCAAGGATTTCTTCTGGGATCCCTTCATTAGTTCCATAATTCAAAATGTAGGCCACTGTACATGATTACAAAAATACAAACTCCTGTAAGTAGGGAAAAATGGAGCAAATTGAGAGAAAGAATCGGAAATCAACACCTTCTTACAAACCTAATTTTAGATCCCCTTGAAGAAGGTTCAATAAAATAACCGAAACGTCGGACGTAGGAGCCACAAGTGTGTTTGCTTACCACTCAGACTGCTTTTGCCAAAAAAGTATCTCGCTAATCGGAAGTATCAGTCGCAAATCATAGTAATTTATTTTTACCGTGTTTTTTGAATTCCTCTCGAAAATCATCGGGCGTTTCTTTCAAGGATTGTTCCGGAGATTCTTTTAGATTTCTCCAGAGACTCCTTCCATCATTTGCAGCCAATAAAATTATTTACGGTTACGAATAGGCTCCTGAAGCCTTATCTTGATTCTTGGTTGAAACCACAAAATATAATCCAAGAGTGCATATTTCCCTTTTTTTGACGTTTTCATTATTTTAATTTTTAAATCTTTTGTCCCGCCCCTAGCTTGTAACACAGTGGTTTTCTGCACCGTGTTTGCCAGATAGGAACATTTTTGAAACCCTAGTGCGAAAATGTCGAGTTCTATCACGTCGTCAGGTCGCCTTCAAATGTTAAACTATAACTATTTATCATTTCATTTATTTCGAATTTTCTCATTATTCCTTCGTTTCAGAGTTCGAGTAGAGTATAATTCCGATTAGAATACCGTGCTTGATCGTATTATTCATTGAAAGCGAGATTTCATCTTTAATTCTAGGACCCTATTGCGATTTGTGAAGGAATTGATATAACAAACAATTCCTTTATGAATTTCTTCAGAGATTCTTCAGGAATTCCTTCTAAAGTTCCAGTATCAATTCCTCCCGGGATTGCTTTAGGGTTATGTTTCTGGAACTTCTACCAGAATTCCTTCCAGGATGTCTTTTAGGATTCTTTCACATGTTATTTCAAGGATTGTTTCTGGGTTCTCTCTCTGTGAATTCCTTCAGAGATTTCTCGCGGGCTTTCTTCAGAGATTCCTTCTAGGTTTTCTTAACGAATTGCTCCCAGGGTTCCTTCTTTGATTGTTTCCCAGATTTGCTTTCGAGATTTCTCATGACATTCATTCAGGGATTCTTGGGATTCTCCCGGGATTCTTTTGAGGATTTCTTTCGAAATTCCTTCTGAGATTCTTTGATTTCTTTTCGGGATATCTTCTGGCATTATTTTAGGTATTCCTTTGTAAAACTAATGTAGGGATATCTAAAGGCATTCCTCCTTGATCCTTTCAGTGCCCCTTTTGAATCCCTCTCAAGATTCTTCAAATGATTCCACCAGAGACCCTCTAAGGGATTACTCCCGGGATTTCGGAAGCTACCTGCACCTTATGTGATTGTGGGCGACTTAAACGTCCATCACCCATCATGAGGATCGCATAAGGTAGACGTGAGAGGTGAGCGATTACGTCAGTTACTGGATATGCTAGGTAGTTCGGTACTGAACGACGGAAGACCGACTAGATTGGACCCTTCCACTGGGGTTCAGTCAGTGGTCGATCTCTCCATTGTTTCTTGGGATGTCGCTAGTCGGTTTACTTGGCAAGTAGATGACGATCTAAATGGTAGTGACCACTTTCCCATTCTCTTCTCGCAGGCCGTAGACTCACCGTCTACTGCGGCGAGACTTAGGTGGAGTATTGAGAAGGCAGACTGGGACGACTTCTCTCGAGATATCCGTCGCCAACTCCCTGACGGTCACGGCGTACTGACTCCTACCGAGTGGGGTATGTTAATCCGTGAGGCCGCTGATCGTCACATCCCAAAGGCAGGCGGTAATGGTGGCAATAAAAGAGTACCATGGTGGAATACCGAGGTCTTCCGGGCGATCAAACTTAGGCGCAAGCACCTAAGAGCCCTACGTAGGCTGGCTCCCGATGACCCCAGACGGCCTAGTAAGTTGAAGGAATTTCAACTTGCGCGTGCCAAGGCCAGGAGAGTCATCTGGGAGGCCAAGGAGGGCGCGTGGACGGACTTCACAGCTAAGATTGCTGAGGCCACTAGTTCTGCAGAACTATGGAGGAAGGTCAAAGCTGTCAGTGGGAAGAACAGACACGCGGAAAAAGTGATACGAGTACAGGACGGTTTCACCAATGATTCAGGTACGGTCGCTGAGGCCTTTGCTGATCAATTTGCCAAGGTGTCGGCAAACAGCAATTTCAGTGAATCGTTCCTGCATCCCAAATCATTGGCAGAAGCCGAGTTCTGTTACTCACTTGAAGACGAAGGTGAAAATTGAAATAAAATTGATTTTAGTATTTTACCATCCTTCTCATATATTGTACTATGCAGCACAAAAACTGGTGAACATGCTTATGTTCAAAATATGAACTTTCCTATTGTAATGAGAATAAATATCAAAGCTCTTATAGTAAAACAAATTAAATGATCTTCATGTTGAATTTGGGTACTTTTATTGGCATTCGTACTACGTGACCGGCCCATCATAGTTTACTGAAATTCATATACTTCTATAAGCAACATAAACTAGATATTACCAACACTAGACAATGAACAATACACAGCAGTGGACTATTTTATAACTAGACATGGAAAACTCACCGGCGAATCGATTCAAAAAATCGATTCACGAAACCGAATTAGTGAACCATGCTTTTTTTCAAAAGAGTTGCGATTCACTGAAGTTCATTATGAGTCCAACGAGTTGTCGAAATGAATAATAAAATGTATGTATCCTGCATTTTGCTACGCCATGCTCACACAGTTGTGTAAACCGTCGACGCCCGTACTATGAAATAAGATTTTCTCAAAAACTGGGCGAATATGAACGGAAAGAATTCGGGCACATCTAAAAATTATATTTTTCATCAGATTTAGAAAATGAGTTACTGAATCGATCAAAATAAGTCGATAATTTTTTGTGAGTGAAACTGAAATTCTTCACTCTCAAAATTCAATCAATTTTCCGACATATAGAACCAGTGTTGAAAAATTCATTTCGTCATATCCAAATTCAATCACCTACAGCTCATTTTATAAGCCGAACCTGAGAATATGATATATGAAAAACTTGTGCGGCTAGACCAGTTCTGCAAGAAAGTCACGGAAAAAATGTTATTTTTCGAATATTTAAGGTAAATGTCACGGACTACCTTCGAAAAATGCAAATGATATTCACGGTGAATATCATTTGGCATTTTTCAAAGGTAGTCCGTGACATTTACCTTAAATATTCAAAAAATAGCGGGTTTTCCGTGACTTTCTTGCTGAACTGGTCGAGCCGCACAAGTTTTCCATACATCATATTCTCAGGATCAGCTTCTAAAATGAGCTGTAGGTGATTGAATTTAGGTTTGACAAAATGAAATTTTCAGCACTGTATAGAACATCCCGTTTGACGATCAAGTTCTTTAACCTCTCAGGACGCGCGCCATCTAGCAGCTGAAACTGCACCACGTTCACGCTGTATATGACGAGCGAGATTTTTGGTAGTGTTGTACTTTTTACAACGGCGTGGGTTAAACAAGAACACTGCGTAGATCTATCCCACGATTTGGAACTTACTAAGTCCGGTTCGATTATCCGAAGTCAACTTTGGTGAGTAATTAGTCAAAATTTCAGCTTTGTCCAACATTCCGTTTTCCAGATATATGTTAGCAAGTCTGATCTTTACAACTAAAAGACTAGAGCCGCTAAATGCTCGGGCACGAAAGATGTTGGTAATACGTATCATAAAATTTGAAATGTATCTAAGTTGTAAAAAAAAGGAAGCTCGATTCTACTGAACACCTCTCAAAGCGTAGTCAAAGCGGAATGTGGTCTTTTTGCGGCTTAATTATATGAAAAGCAATTCGATACATTTAGTGACATCCGATTTGATGTGCATTACACAGCAAAGGTTTCAAGCTGCTGCTGCAGAAACGCTGCATCGAAATGTTCCTTAATCGTGAAATACAGCTTCAGGTCGTCAGCATATGCAAGTTTAATGCATTTAAGGATAATGTTGATGTCACAGTAGGAAAAGAAACGAATCCAGATGATTGCCGTGGGGAACGTCGGATCATACTGTGAATGGTGAAGAGACGTAGTCACCAATTTTCACAGACATACCGCGTCCGGTTAGATAGGATCGAAGCCACATGAGGAGGTTGTTGGTCATACCCAGTATATCGAATTTGGCCAGTGCAATTTTGTGATTCATTTTATCGAAGGTGACAGAAATGTATGCCTGCAACAGATGGAAGATTTTAACAGGTGAAACATAAATTTAAATGCTCTGAAATGTACATGAAACATTAAAAAAGCAAGGACGCGCAAAGTGCAGCAAGGATGATTGCAGGCAATTTAAGGGCTCAAAATATTTTATTTTACTACAAATATTTTTATGTCCTCCTTCTAGGGCTGCTCAACAAAACTAGGAATATATTTATATATTTTAACTGCTTAATAATCCAACACTTAAAAAGCACAATAATGCTCTTCCTGATCACGCGTTTAGAAGTCAGTCCTTTGGTATCGTTGATACAGCATTCAATACCATTATAAGTATTATCAGGAATGAATAACGTTGTCATTTAGAATGGAAGCAGGGCCGTTGGCATCGACAGGAACTAAGGATAATGTCTGAAAATTTGCAACTCAAGTGTATACTTCAGGGTGATACATTAAGAGTATACTGGCATATAGAATGCAATGAATTCAGTAGAACAAATGTTTTTTTTTTTTAATTTGAGTGCTCAATTCACACCGACGGCTGTTCAAAATCTGTGTGGAAACAAATGTTAAAAAAATGTTTAAATAATGTACATAGTTTGACTACGCGAATCTTATTTGTCTTTGTGTTTATTTTTATCTCAATCTATATAACAATGAAGTGCGTCAGATATCCAACTTTATTTCCCAATAACTGGCATTTTGTTTTTAAAAGTGACCAAACTTCTTCACCAAGAAGATAAACTTGTTAATTTTTATCCTTATCTGAACATTTCCTGATCAAAGATTGTAACCTATAAGCTTTTCGGGCTTTTGACTGAGTGAAGATCAACAAGAGATTAGACGCATAATCTTCACATAGAGGCCGTGCAATTTATGCGCTGTTCATATATCTGATATATGAAAATTGGCAGACTCTAGTGGGCTGGTCACATAGAACGAATGCCTCAAACAACTTATATTTCGTTGTACAATGTTCTACGTTTGTTTCACTTCTTGGATTTTAAAATTTATGATTGGAACGGTAGCTTTTAACGAGGATTTTGGCATAAATGTTTTTGCGTAACACTAGCTTATATAGAAAAAATGGTGAAATACTAAAATCCATTTTATTTCAATTTTCCCCGATGAAAGATTTTCTTCCCTCCAGAATCTTTTTCTACACGGTTGAGGCTAACTTATAACGATAAAAGATTTTAGGTTCATGCAAGTTCGATAATAATCGTGTTTCAGCACACCGTGGGACGCTTTCCTACGTAGGATAAAGATCGACACACAAGAATGGAGAGATGTTCCTAATTCTCGAGATCAGAAGATTCTGACTCGGCTGAGAATTGGACACACTCGGCTCACTCATGGGTCAAGATTCGGTGGTAATACGGCCTACTGTCAGGGTTGCGGGCAAATACTAGATGTAACGCACATACTAGTAGACTGTCCCGCGCGAGAGATGTTAAGGGCGGAACACGGCGTTCGCGGCTCAATACTGGAAGTATTGGCGAACGACCGTAACGCGGAAAAGGGAGTTATTAAGCTGATTAGGGCACTAGAGCTCTATGATGTTATCTAGTGGATTAGGGCTCTGCTGCTCTTTGACGCTAGGGCGTTAGCGTAGGAATGAGGTATAGAGTTTTAAGGGCGAGTTTAAGAGGGGTCGCTAGCTATGATACGCGAGATATCGTATTTCGACAAAGTACTGGACACGGCAGCACCATGACTTAGAGGTTGGCTCTCTAAGCAATGAAGTTGAACTTGAAAGAAAATGACGAAGGTGTCCGTCATCAGGTGGTTCAACGAGAGGAAAGACTCGCACATAACTCTAGTCCTCGGGAGTGAAGGACACCAGCCTGAGGTATCCATGAAATCGAGCGGAAGATTATAAGAAATTTACAGGGAGGAGGGCGCCTCGTGCAATGTGATGTCAACACGAATCGCCGGCCAAGGAGTAAGCTGTCCTGCATCTGGTGGTTCACACCTTATGCCGTCACGAATGAACTTTATAGTTTAAGGTGACGTTAATAAAACTGGCCACAGCTTCGAACCAATGGCTCAATACTAGTTCGACCGGACTTTGGTATAACGCTACGTTCGTTGGATTATGCCTGAACGCCTCTAAAGGTCGTAACCAAACCGAGCTGATAGTGTCTCCTTATAGGTCGTCGGCGATCATGTGGCCTACAACCTACAAGACTACAATTTAATCTCTTTTAAACGTCAAAAAGGAATTTAAAATCAATAGTCTAGTTCAAATCCAAGATTTGTTGGGATTGGGATAAAAATTATTTTGTGAAACCTTGAAAAGTTTACCTTGAAATGAATGACGGAAAAAACGGTTCAATTGTTTTGTATGAACTGCAAACCAACCAAGTATTGCGACATTCGGAAATTCACTAACTCGAATCTTTATAGAATGGCCTAGATAATTTCCAGAAAATCCTCGAAAAAGTGTGTTAAAGTTTATTCGTTTTAATTACGTATGAAAAAGGCTAGTGAGAGCATAAAAAAATACTGCGGAAGTTTAGCAGGAATTCCTGAAAAAACTACTGGGAGAATAGCTTAAAAAACCTTTATAAAAATTACAGGACGGAATTTTAAACTAATTTCCAGAAGAAAATCTTGAGGTCGCTCTAAGATAAGATTTTGAACAATTTTTCCATTGGCCATGTGATTTTTTTTTTGTTCAGTGTTTTTTTTTTGTAGCAGTTTCTCCGGGAAATTTTTTCCAGAATCTGAACAAGGGAATGAGAACATATCTGGAGATTTGTTCAGGCCTTTCTCCTCTTGGAATTTCTTTAGTGTTTCGTTCAGATAATATAGATCTATTTCGAGGAATGGTTTACTGAGTTTTAGGTATTATACTCGAAAATTCGGCTCTACTCCATTTGGCATAAAAGCCATTTGACATAATGGCCATTTGGCTGTTCTCCGTATTATTCCAAACGGCGTTATGTCAAATGGCATTATGCCAAATGGGGTAGAGCCAAAAAATCCTTAAAGTAATCCTCTACAGTATCCTACTTGAATTTATTCTGATTATTTTTAGGAAGACTTGATTTTTTTACGAAACAGATTTTAGGTATATATCTCTATTGCATAACTATTTACTTGAAATTGGGCTGAGTTATGTATGGCAAAATTATCCTATAGAATCGCTGCTTAAATGGTCGGATTGTATGTATACTGTTTTCACTAATCAATTATTCCAACCCCGTAAAGTTGTTTGCCTCGTCGTTACAGCATTCTCCCAGGGCTCGTTAATAATCAAATTTCGAAATGATAACATCTTGATAACGTTGGTTTCACCATATCTAGCTTTGTATCATAGAAGATATCTAAACAAGACGTATCGAGTTTTACCTGCAATTAACTTCTTTACTGAGAGGTTGAAGCATTCAGAAAATCTTACTCAATGCATCCATCTACACCCACACAAAAAGTGTATGCAAAAATGTTGAAACAATCGACCATATCAATCCAGCGAATAAACCCTACCTACAGATTTCTCACTCCCCGATACGACCGTGTGTGATGGCGTGCAGCATCTCGGCTGATTTCTGCCATGCATTGTTACGTCTCGTTAATAAACAGCTTCTTCCGGTCGGTCGTGACGGCGCGGCGGTGGGTTGATCTGCTAGCTATATGTTGCGTTGATTGAGGTACCCATTGCTTCATGGCGGTGGCATCATCATATCGTAGGAAGAACAACGCCATTTAACACTTTTACTGCGCCAGCATAATGCAAACCTCAGCCCGCCTAACATCATATGCTGCTATGTACACATACGTGCAATTCTAAAATAATGCATCCATTAATCTGGCTGCACCCCTCGGTCGGTCGCGTGACCAAGATCGGAGGAGGGTGTGCAATCTGTAATAGTTATGGTTACATTTCCTCTTCCAGTTTGATATAGTTTAGTTGCATTCGAGTTGAGTGATCTACTGCTAGTATGCAATCATAGCATAGAGGAGAGGTGCATATCGCAAATTGAAGTTCCATATCAAGAATGAGTATCAACAGACGACTAAATTTTGTCATCAAATTTATAAAGCAGATTTTTTCGGCTTTGACACTGAATTTCATAAAAAAAATTACTTGTTAGGTGGTAAATGATTACCAAAATAATAGATTTAGTTATGGTAGCTATCCATCAACTGGGGTTGTTTGAGACCACAGCTAAATCTAATTTAGTCGTTAATTTATTTAAAAAATGAACGAGCTTCAATAGTGTTATTCAACATAAGTAATCTAGAATGTAATAAATACTTGCTACACATTACTACCAACTTCGTTCGTCAACTTTCATTGATCTCTGCTCAGGTTGCGCTGCAAAGAAAGAGCTGCCGAGACGGAATTCGCGTGACCGCATTTCATATCTGTAAAAGGTGTTTTCACCATATTGCCCCGCGCAATGCTTCATGACTTTTGCTGGGCTGGGGTTGCATATGGCATGGGGAAGAACAAGGGTGCCATGCCAGGCTAGCCACTTTTCGCAATCATATTAGGAATAAAAAAAATGTGACTACCTTCGCCCAAAGTCACGGGGGAATTGGTGTAGGGTAAGTGTACCAATTATGGCTATAGTACCAATTATTCGCCATAGTTAATTTTCACCCTTTAACGATGTAAACCAACAAGAAAAATTTTGTGAACAACAGACCACGTTCACAAAAGGTAGTCGCACTCATTTAAACTCCACATTTTCCTCAAATCATGGTAGAAATAAATCATTTTCCTTATAATTTCGGCTTCCTTGCACCCTTTTTCGCCATAGTGTACCAGTTATGGCTAACCCCATAAGGAATGCATGCAAATAGTGCGAAAAGGAACCGAAGTTAAAAATGTATCCATAACTGGTACAGGGTTCCTTTCATTGGCACACGCTGTAATCAATACTAAAAGTAGTTTTGACTCCGTTTCTATATTTTTCCTGTAAAGTAAGCTAGCTCAGCTATCTTTTAACATATTGGTGACATTCGTTGGTCTTCTCGTTATTTTTGTATAAATAGCTTTGCTTAGGTAGTGCCATAATTGGTACACCCACCCTACATGTACATTGTACTTACTAGAACTGGCAATCAAATGGCCTCGGGTCGGTTCACTATTTTAGGTCAATGCATCTGATATGCAAGTCTACCGGCGTACGAGACATTTATTCCATTGGATTTGGACGGGGAGATGTCAGATAGCCATATGAATAACTATTTTGTAACGCTCACACACATAATAGCAAAACCTTACTCCACTTGATGAATCGATTCGTAACACTATTAACAATCCGAAGTAAGTTTGATTGGAGCTAGTTCTCTATCGGGTTTCACGTGTAATCGAAAACGGTCGTAAATTAACCAGGCGCAATCAAATTCATCTGAAATGTTTGATCAAACGCCTTACCATGTCACTCGATGGTGGCACTTGTTTCTCCTTCGATCTTATCTTTCCATATGTTCAACTCAACTCCGAAACACGCTGGAAGGCACGATCAATCAGTCCTTTTCAGCTTAATTGTAATGAAATTTGTTTTGATTGATATTTTTGTTAACATGAAATTGAAACGATTCCGTCTCGATAGCCTATTGATTTTTTATTCTTTACGTTACATCCCAACTGGAATACAGCTTTAACAGTTATTGACTGAGAGATTTCCTTGACAATGGATCATTTTGGCAAGCTTCCAGTATGCTACTAACGAGTTTCTTCATTATTGCGATAGTGAAGTTGATAATTACTGTTTCAATGTACTAAAAGGTTCCCAATTTTCTTCTTTTATTTCAGGTATGTATGATCTCCATTGGTAAGGGGGACGCTACGCTGGATAGAAGAAAGGTATATCAACTTGTGACGACAAATTGCACACATGATTGGAAATATGAAATATGCCGGATTAATCAGTCGAAAATGTGAAAAATAGCAACAAGGTTAGGTTGAAAATTCTTGATTTCATTGCAGTTATAACTCACGGTGTGTCTGGTAGAAGAAATTTATTACAAAAAAATAAGCATCGCTAATTTTTACGTTACGTGAAAGTTGACGCTACTAGCTTTCATTCAAGCCCAACATCGAAATATTCCATCGGGGGAACTTTTTCATACAAAAATTGGGTGTGTTTGTTAAGTAGAAATAGGGATTAATTTGGAACCGTTCGTTTTGTATGGGGAAAAACAGTATTCTGAAAAAGTTGTTCGAGATCCCTCGGTGGATTTTTTTGAGGGACCGTGCAAATGAAAGCTGGAAGCCTCTATTTTTGAATAGCGAAAAATATGGCGATGCCCATTTTTTTGTTATAAACCTTTCCCATACACACGCCGTGAACTTCAATCATCAAAAGTTATAGGTAATTCAAGTAACACAACAATTCATAAGACAAGAATAACTAATTTACTTACAACAGTTAGAATTTTGTTTGATTTAAATCATTTTCTTTATTGTAGTTTACAAAAATTTCCCTTCGGGAGCTCATTGTAAAGATTTCTCTAGGAGTTATTTCTTGGGATCGCTTCAGTCAGAAGCTCTTCGTAAATAGCGGTGAATAATTCTCCCGACGGATTCCTTGTAATGAATTGCCTTGAGATTTCCCCTGAAGATATTGCTGGAGAAATACCCAGTAGAAAATAATGAAAGAATCCCTCAGAAAGAATCGATGAAAGATTCCCTGACAAAAATTGCGAGATCGGTAGTGGTAGAAATTGCCATAGAATTCTGGGAACTAGCAGTACAATTTCCGGATCCAAGAAGCTAAGGATCACCCAACACACTGTACTACCCTCAAGCAGGTCTTACCTCGTTCGCTGCCAGACACTGAAAGCCACGATGTTGTTTCTCGCATTGACGCGAGCACAGCTGCGGCGCTAGTAACGCATCAAGAATGTGCGTACAAAGGTGTAGCCCAATCTATCTTGCTGCACACTTCCAAAAAGGCATGTAATTTTGTGTCATTTTACGCCGACATATGACAGCGAGCAAAATGACACAATATTATGTCCGATATTATTTTTACACTAGGCTGATTCAAGTAAATTTACTCGTCAAAACATAAGGCTTATAACTTTACAGGATATGCTTTTGTGACGGAAACCTAACCTCATTTTTGTCTACCACTAACTAGTACTGTATCCCCCTTCCCGTTCCTTTCAAAAAATAAATAAATGATGACAATGAATTCCGTTTCAACACACTTTATTCATACTCTTGTCGATATTTGATCTTAATACAATCTTTGGATCAATAGCATTGCTCACTTTTTCAGATCATAACATTATGTTTCTGCTTCCTCGAGTCACATTTGTTTCCATTTTCTGCCACTGCTAGCTGCTAGCCGTACCTGGCGGATGAATCCTGGTGCCTTTTTCACGTTAATTGTGCACTACGTACTAATCTCACTAAAGATCTCACAATTCTTACAATTCTTGCTCCGAATCTGAATAAAAAATTGATTTGGAACAATATTTACAAATCACAACAACTCAAGTGACTGCGTTTGACGTTTTAGCCGCGGTAAACACAGCGGAGTTCCATTAAGTTTTTTGTCGTGTAATTTTAGTGTGAATGAAACAGAATTTTATGTATTGTGGTCGAATATTGTGGGCGCTCACTTAAACATGTGTCCAAATTGCAGCAAATGTCGACAATGCTGATTTTTGCATTTGCATCACAGACGACACAAAAATAAGTCATATTTCTGTTTGTGTCATGGTTATTTACGTCAATTTCTTCAATTGTGTCACCCTGAAAATTGAGATTTTCTTAGTGTGTGTAACACACACTCACTACTGCATAATTCCCCGGGAGAAACTTCTGGAAGTTCTAGGAAGGAAATGGTGAACTAGTAAAGTGAGGAGGAATGTACAAGGAGTTCCTTCAAAGGGTTCCTCCAAGAATTTCTTCTAGGTATTCCTCCACGAGTTTCTTCTGGCGATTCCTCCAAGAGTTCACTCTGAAGATTCCTCCAGGAGTTCCTCTGGGGATTCCTTCAAGAGTTCCCGTTGGGATTTTTTTCAGGAGAAATTCTTCAAGGATTTCCCATCGAGAATTCCTCCAGAAATTCCCTTTAGGGATTCCTCCGGGAATTCCCTCCAGAAATTCCTCCGGGAATTTCCTCCAGGGATTCCGCCGGGAATTCCCTCCAGGGAATCGACCGGGAATTTCCACTAGGGATTCTGTCGGGGATTCCTCTCGGAACTACCGCCAGGGATTCCTTCGGGAATTCCCTCCTGGAAAAGGAATTCCCTCCGATGATTCCTCCTCCTGTAAACTCCTGGAGGAATCCCAAAAGGGATTGAATGGTAGAGATCCGTTCAGCGATTCCTTGAGGACTCCTTTCAAAACTTCTTTTCGGAGTGGCTTCTGGGAAATGCTTCAAAGGGATTTCTCCGGGAGTCTCCAGAAGCTATCATCTGGGTTTCTTTTCAGGATATCCTCCAAGATTTCCTTCTGAAGATTCCTCCAGGAGTTCCTCCAGGAGTTCAATCTGGGAATTCTTCCAAAGGGAACTTCTGGAGAAATTCTTGTACGGAAGTCTAGGAATTCTTAGAGATATAAGAAGTCCCGAAGGAACCTCCAGAAGGAGCTCCCGGAGGAATACCCAGAATGAGCTCCTGGAGGATTCTTCAGATGAATCTTTTGGAGAAATCCCAAGAAAGAACTCCTGGAAGATTTTCCAGAAGTTGCTCCAGGAGAATCCGCAGAAGGAATCGGATCTTCTGGGGAATCCTCAAAACGAACTTCCGGAAGAATCTCCAGGCGACCTTATAAAGGAAGCTTCAGAGAGAATATCCGTCTTCAAAGGGAGCTTAAATGAACTCTGGAAGGATTCCCTAAAAGTAACTTTTTATAAAATCCTCAAAGGTTTCTCCAAAGTAAATTCGTAGCGGATTCCCTATAACGAATTCCTATAGCAAGCTTCAAAGGGAACTTCTATAGAATCTCCAAGAGAGAATTTCTGGTGTAGTCTTCAAAGCGAATTCCTGGTGGAATCCTCTGAGGGTATTCCTGGCGGTATCTCCAGGGGGAATCTCTGGCAGAAGCCGCAGGCAGAATTCCCGGCAGAATCCTCAGATGGATTTGGACGGAATCCGCAAACGAAATTCCTCGGTGGAATTCTCTGACAGGATTCCCGATGAAATCTCAATAGGAAATTACCGGTGAAATTCCAAGAGCGAATTCTCGGTGGAGTCCCTCATAAGGAATTCTCGACGGGATACCCAGAGGGAACTTTTGGAGGAATCCTCAGAGGGCATCCCCGGCGGAATTTCTGACGAAATCTTCAGAGGAAACTCCTGGACAGGTAACTACTGGAGGAATGCTTAGCGGGAACTGCTGCTGGAATCGCCAGAGGGAACTCATGGCGGAATCTCCAGCGAAACTTCTGGTGGAATATCCAGAGGTAATTCCTGGTGAAGTCTCCACAGAGACTTCCTGGCAGAATATCCAGCGGGATTTGGTCTGATTCCCAGATGGAATTATCGGCAGAATCTCCAGATAGAATTCTCGGACGAATCACAATGGGAAATGCCCGGTGAAATATCCTGATGAAATTCCCAGCACAACTCGCACTGATCCTCTTTTATGAGCACATGGCTTAAATGTCAACGAACGATACGTGATGTTCCGATTTTACCATCTCCGCTTTTCAAAAATATGTTTAAACATTATAGAAAATCCATATAAGCGCATTCAATATTTTTAAAGCTGCGGCAAAGCACGCCTAAAACATCTATTTTGAAGAAGTGGGGAAAGATTTACTTTTAATTGGGTTCTTTATGGGTATCCAGATTAAATATTTCATAATCGAAAACTCCCTCAAAAAATAAGTCGAATTCTAAAACTTTATCATTTTGGGAGCCTGGCAACTATTTTTAAAATGCATTTCAAGTTTGTTTTTTGTTCGTGTTGAGGGGCCTAGATTCAAAGGGGTGTAAGTGACCATTTTGTCGATTTTGGGTTCTTCAGATTTCAAGCATTTAGGAACTTTTTTAAGATTGTTTTTACGATGACCAGAAAAATTACAATAAATCGGAGAAAATAGGGTTGATTTTGAATCTCCATACATTTTGTATGGGATGAAAAATTGGTGAAAAACTTTAAACCTCATTTACCAAGGATGGAAGAAAATCACAGCGATAAATGATACAGGATACGAATAATCCAAGATAGCCTTGTTCTTGCAGTAGCATGATCCCGACGCCTCACACCGTGCTCATATAACAGAGACAATCAAAGCATCTGATCACGGGGGTGAATCTTCGTCACGAAAAGCACTGCCCGTTTGATAGCTCAACACTAGCGAACCTGGTGGTGGAAGTCAAGCTTTAGCCTGCAGCGAGCATAGTGAGGCGGCATAGCACGCTTTGATGATTTTTTATTTTTCCATGGAAATTCATTCCAATCTAGTTTTCCAAGTGACAATTTCACGACTTCCACCTCGAAACTTCACATTTGTTCGAAGATACACATCTGTTCTGTGATCTGATGCACGCTTTATCGCGTGATGACCCGTTATCGGATCATGTTACAACTCGTGATAAATTATATTCATCAGAATTTATGCCACTTATGCACCCGTAAACCGCATTATTGATTAGAAATAATGCATTCATAAGTATATCTGGAAGTTAAAGCAGCAAGAATGCTCAAAAAGTGAATGAAATTACGAATTTATCATTTCGACTTCATGATAACGATCGCATCATGCCGCGCGGATTATTCTTCTCGGACGGTAGTTTGTTAGGATGCTTGACGACACAATGTTATCGTTGTTGCTATGATCGCGCGATGCCTTTCAACCGCGACACATTCGAGATCTGGTCATGATCACTAGATTTCCATCCTTGCTCATTTACTCGAAAGTGAGTTTTTGTCACTCACACCCCTTTAGTTCTAATTGTCATTTTTTCGTTTGAACTGTCATTCAATCCACGGAAATTAAAAATGTTTTGTTTATTCGACCAGCAAAACAAAGCCACTGGTAGGCGTACTCAGAAAAATGTGCTCTTTTAATTGGTCTATAGAAAAAATGTCGCAATGTTTTATTCATCGAACAACCCAATTATAGCAGGAAGTTGAAACATGAAAATCTGACGCGTGGAAGGGGTGATAAAATCTGAACAATCATAAATGGTTCCTCAATCGGGCTGTGAAAGGAAAAAAGCCACACATCATCATCCTCGTGCTCATTATTCTACTGTGTATGTAGAAAAAATAAAATAAATGAAAAAAAAAAAGATGCATTCACTATAGAATCTCCATCTAGGTAATGAGTCAAGATTGCCTAAACATATTTTTTGCTTAAATGGATGCAGTTTATAACCTAAGTCAAATGGATTTTAAGGTTTCGAAGGAGTTGAAGGGGGCGGCAATACGGGGTTTCAGATGGCTGTCAAGGAAGTGTCAGGAGTGGGAGGACCAAATTCTCTGAAACTTCCTAATGCTTCCTAATGAGGGTCCGAAGAGGTTTCAGGAAGTGTTTGGATGCATTTCAGGAAGTTTCAGAAGATTTTCAGGGAGTTCCTGAAGCGATACAGGAGCGTTTTCGGGGGTTCCAGAAGGTCTCAGGTGTGTTACATGGGGTTCTAATGAGTTTCAAGAAGTTTTCTGCGGCATTTCAAGATGTTCCATAGGATTTCCACGGGATTCCGGAGATGTTACGGAAGTCCGAAAGTTTCAGAAGATTTTCAGTGGTGTTACAGTCGCGTTTCAAGGGATTTGAGGGTCTCAGGTGGTTCGAGAGGGTTCCAGAGTGTTTTTAATGGCATTTCAGCAAGTTTCTCCGGATTTTTTGCGTGTTTCGGGGGCGTTTTCGGATTTTTAGTAGGCTCGCAGGTTCGTTACAAGGGGTTTCAGGGAGTTTACTGTGCCAAAATATTTCCTAGAAACTTTTCGGGGTTCCGAAGGTGTTGGCGTAGTTTGATGGATGATGGAGTGGATTGAAACAGTCTTTTAGTTGTTGTACTGAACAGCTTTAAAGCTAAAATATATTTGCAGAAATTAATTTTCATTAAATGAATTAATCTATAATGTACTTACAATTCTGTCTTTTTCCATATGCTACGCAACTACGATAACAGACTTGGAAACTATTGCTATCGCAAACTGATATTTATTTCACTTACTACGTGCCAAATTTGATAACGACATCACCAACTCGCTTGGAGCTAACAATGGAGCTGACTGTGCTTCTATAAGGTAACTCTTCTGCACAGTCTATATTGATTACAATTGATCTGTTGGGCGCATCGATACACAAAGGAAACCCAGGTTGTTCCACTATCTATGTACATCGATTGCCGCTGCACAGTGGTTGCGGCAACATCCTCCTCCCCGTGAACAACCGGATTATCGTTAGTGTAATAAAGTAACTTCTGAAACATATCCCAATATCTGTAATGAGTATTGATTAGGAGCCCTCTACATACTACTGCTGTTACATATCTTTTGAGCCTTAAACTTGTAATCTTCTCAAACTTCGCTTTGACTATTTCTGATACTGAAAATATTTCTACCGTACGCTGTGAGTAATTGATCTTTGAGGAGATCTTGAAAGATGATACCGCGGGAGATTGTATTTTATTTGTAACTGCCTGAACTAAAACTAACATGGTTCCCATATATTTTACGGGTGGTAATTTCGCAAAATACGTTGCTGTTGCCGTGAACTCTACTGCTATACTAGAGCTAGTGTCCCTTACAGAAACAGGTGGTATAATTGGTACAACTGGTACCGCTGACGGAGACGAAGTACTATCGGAATTGCAGATACTCGCTACCGTCGTGCATGAGAAAACATTCGTAGGTGTGTCCAACTCCGATTTGAGACTCACTGACAATCCTGAATCCAGTATTTCCTGGTCAGTGATAACACTTCTTCGACTCATTCTTCTTCTACCGCTTTCCATTAGCTTCAGTAGCTCATACTTTTGTCGATAGTAATCCGCTTCCGCTTTGATCTCCTTCAAACGCAAATAATGTTGTAATTCCAACCATTGTAAAGCAAATAAATCCCGTGGAGTTTCTCTCCTACTGCGGTTAATGTTGACTTCATCAGCGACCATACTTCGGCAGATGATTACCAGACTTCGGTAAATCACTCACAACACATTTGAACCACTGTGCACTGAATCTTGACTACGCACTCGCTCGACTAGAGCAACCCGAAGAAGCAGTGACAAATTCGAACTGTGAATCACTAATCCTCTATTTCTTACGTGGTTTTTGAATGCTAGCTGGTAGGTTCCACTGTGCCTGCAGTGGTAGATTAATTTCTGGTGCCAACTCAGGTCCAGAATTCTTTAAAGTATGTTGGCGTAGTTTGATGGATGATGGAGTGGATTGAAACAGTCTTTTAGTTGTTGTACTGAACAGCTTTAAAGCTAAAATATATTTGCAGAAATTAATTTTCATTAAATGAATTAATCTATAATGTACTTACAATTCTGTCTTTTTCCATATGCTACGCAACTACGATAACAGACTTGGAAACTATTGCTATCGCAAACTGATATTTATTGCACTTACTACGTGCCAAATTTGATAACGACATCACCAACTCGCTTGGAGCTAACAATGGAGCTGACTGTGCTTCTATAAGGTAACTCTTCTGCACAGTCTATATTGATTACAATTGATCTGTTGGGCGCATCGATACACAAAGGAAACCCAGGTTGTTCCACTATCTATGTACATCGATTGCCGCTGCACAGTGGTTGCGGCAACAGAAGGCTTTACAGGGTGCGATGGGGATTCAGATAATTTACGGAGGCTTTTCAGCAAGATTCTGAGGATATTCAGCGGATTTCGGAGGCGTTACAGAAGTATTTTCGGAAATTACAGATGTTCTTGTTAAATTCTCCTAATAATCACTTAATTGGATCTAGACAGACTGTAACTGATAAAAGGAATCAAATATATTAAGTAAAGAGGTTCTATCAATTGTTTAAATAAAAAGACTAACATTTGCCTCCGCTCTTGATCACGGCTCAAGCTCGAATCAATCTTTATTAAATTCTCTTTTCGTCCACGACTGCATTTCATTTTACCGAACACACTCTCAATATTTTTATCTCAAACATTACAATTCTTCCCTTTATAGAAAATGATTACAGAATTTTAATACTTTAACAAATTTCAGATTGCAAGTGTTACTTGCGTATTTCAATAAGTTCAACGACTTCGAGTTCGTGTTTCAACGATTATCACTTTTCTTCTTCGACATTTTACAGCTCATCTTATTCGACCGCATCTTGGATTGCGCTAGCCTTGGATCTGGTCAGGATTGGACTACGAATCTGCAGATATTTCTTTTTCGGTGGTGGATCTGCCTCATCTCGGATGGGATCTTGGAATCCAAAGAAATCGTCTTCAACTGAGACACTTCTTCGTCTTTTCGTAGATGCAGATGCGTTGAGGTTAAACATCACCCTAGCCTGACTTCTAGGTCTGTGCATCAGTTTTAACTGATTCCGATGTGCCGTCAACTTGTGTCCACTTAGTGAAATCTGGAAGATATTATTAGATAGTTTTTTAATAAATTTTGCTTCTAACCATCTAGGCAAATCTCTTTTGTCATAGTTTTTGTAAAATAATTCATCCCCTGCTACTAGTTGGCTAAACCCATCAGGAGACGCAAGTGGTCCTGATTCCGCATTCACTGTGCGTTCGGGTGACTTTTCCAGAAAGTTCTTGTAAGCACTTCGTGGATTAATTAAATCCACCAACATTTTAGGTTTAAAGGAAAACACATTCTCTGAAGGATACTTTCCTTCCGTCCCAAGACAACTATTTCTATAGTTGATAAAAAAAGGTTTAATCGGTCTTCTATGTCCATAGACCTTGTCTTTTCATCTAATAAAAACTTTTTTAACACATCCTTCACTACTCTGACCATTCTTTCAGCCTGGCCATTGCTAGCCGGGTTGTAAGGTGGACTTTTTAAAACTTTGATTCCCTGATGTTCTAAGAAGCTTATAAATTCCTTAGAGTTGAAGGGTGGACCCCCATCCGTAACTACCACATCTGGTAGGCCAAACCTTGCAAAAACGGATATAAACTTTTTTATGACTGACTTTGCATTAGTACCATTCCTCATTATTTCTATTTCAAGCCACTTTGAATGGCTATCAATAATCAGCAAAAACGTTTTTGTATCGAAATGAAAGAAGTCAGCGTGTATTCTGATGAATGGACGCTTAGTGGGGATCCAAGTCTCAGTCAATTTTGTCTTGGGAATCAATGTCATTTTTGCACATGATTTACAACATTTAACAAAATCCTCAATATCCGCATTAAGTCCTGGCCAGTATACTGATCTTCTTGCTAGCTGTTTCATTTTTACTAGACCACTGTGGTTACTGTGCAACAATTTAAGTATGTCGTTCTTCAACTTTTCTGGTATCACTACTCTGTCCTCAATCATAAGAATACCATCAATAATTTCCAACTTTTCTCTCACTGCGTAAAAATTCTTGAATTGCATAGGTAAATTTTTCGGCCAATCGGTTGAGACAAATTTAAAAATTTCAGTTAGTAACTTATCAGCTTTGATTTCTTGGGAAATCAATGCAAAGTCAATTGGAAATTCATTAGAAAAATTCAAGCTGTTTATTACCTCTTGATCTATGCTTCTAGGAATTTTCTGATCCAGTGGGAAGCGGCTGCAGAAATCTGCATTTCCCATCTTAGATCCTGGCCTGTATTCAATCTCAAAATTGTAAATAGAAAGCTCCATTATGTACCTTTGCAATCTAGTGACATAAACCGATTGCTTGCCCTCTTTCCCGAAAATTCCTATAAGAGGCTTGTGATCAGTATATACTTTAAACTTTTGACCGAACAGAAACTTGTGGAACTTTTTGATAACGCAAACAAGTGCCAAAGCTTCTAGATGCAGTACTGGGTACTTTTTCTGTGCATTGTTTAAGGAGAATGAGGTAAAACAGATAGGTTTTTCAGTTCCATCTGCAATTTGTGCCAAAACGCCTTCTAAGCCATACGAAGAGGCATCTGTAACTACTACTAATGGTTTAGTCGGATCATAAAAATCGAGTATGTTGGCAGACACTAAACTGTTTTTGCTTTGTTGAAAAGATTCTTCACATTCTTTGGTCCAAATGTATTTTTGATCCTTTTTCAAAAGATTGTATAGGCATCTTAATTTTGTGGCCATATTTGGTATGAATTTATTGTAGTAATTAATGAGCCCCAAATATGCTTTAAGTTCAGTCTCATTCTGGGGTGTTTTAGCTCTTTCAATCGTTGATATTTTTTCAGGAGAGGGTAATAAACCATCCTTCGTTACTAAATGACCTAAATATGCTAAGGATTCGACGAAAAATTTACACTTTTTAAAATTAACGCGTACATTTGCATTGGCAAGCCTTTCTAGAACTTGAACCAACTTGTCATAGCATTCCTTAAATGTCTTCCCAGCAATTAGGACGTCATCCAAATAACAACATACTCCGTCAAGTCCTTCCAAGACCTGATCCATGACCTGTTGAAACAAGGCAGCGCTGGAGGACGCTCCTTGTGGTAAGCGATTAAAAGTGTAGAGACCTTTCACAGTGTTGATTACTACGAATTTTTTTGAACGTTCTGTAAGCTCTAGTTGTGTATATGCTCCAGTTAAATCCAGTGAACAGAATACCTTACACCCCGCCAATGAAGCGAAAATATCCTGCGCGAGCGGTAAAGGATAAGTGTCTGGGATAATGACTTTATTCAATGAAACTTTGCAATCTATAACCATGCGAATTTCTCCATCTTTCTTCAAAATTGCAATCACCGGCGAAGCCCACTCACTGGCTTTGGCGGGACTTATTACGCATTGTTTTTCAAGCATGTCTAAATGGGTCAAAAATTTTTCTTTCAGCTTGTACGGAACTTGGTAAGCCCGTTTGAAAATCGGTTGATCTGATTTGAGAGTTAAATCAGCTTTGAATCCCACAATAGGCTCAGAAAAATCTTTACTAAATACTTTTATGAATTTTTGTTGAATATTACCTATTGCATTTTCACGTAATCTGTCAATTCCAAGATGGTTGATGATTGCAGGATTCAGAAACTGTGTTTTCCATTCTGGGTAGAAAGTTTCCAACCAATCTCGTCCTAATAGTGGTGTAAAATCCTTGCTGCTTCTCAAAATAATCACCTTCTTAGAGCTTCGTAGACCATTCAATCGAACTTCTACATGTAGTTGACCCGAAACTGTTAGCCTTGATCCGTTAACCACTATTAATCTCTTGTTACACTGAGTCGTAGGTAAAGAATGGAATAACTTTCTATACAGCATTTCGCTAATCACTGTTACCGCAGAACCTGTATCGATTTCCAGTACTATCTCCTGACCTTGAACTTCGGCTTTCACCAGACATGGCTCACTAATATGGTTAATGGCTCCAATTTTTAAACATTCTATATCTGAGTTATCACTGGTCTCATCGATACGGATTCTATTGAACTTGTCAAACGGTACTGATTCTACCACTACTTCTTCTTCTTCTTGTTGCACAAATTTAACTGCAGTTTTGTTCAGGAACCAACAATTTTTCTTGATATGTCCTACACGCTTGCAATGATTACATACGGCTTTGCTATGTCCGTTCCACTCACGACTACGTCCGCCACGATAAAAATTACTATTATCTCTACTTCTGGAGCGAGTACCGGAGCGATCTCCACTTCTGCTCCTAGAACGGAACCTACTGGATCTCCTGCTATTATAATCCTCTTGCTTTTGACCTAGCCGGTGCTTTACAGATAAAATCGCCCCCGCGTCGTTTGGGTCTACTATTTCTTTTGTTCTTTCGCCTGCTTCTTCATGAGTTATAATCAGTTTTTCTACTGCATCAACCGTAATCTCATCTTCCATAAGAATTTTACGTTGCAATTTCTTGTCGCGAAGACCTATGATAAGCCTATCTCTCACTGCTTCGTCTTTGAATTCTTTAAAGTTACAACTCTCTGCTAGTAATTTTACGGCAACAACGAAATTCTCCGCACTTTCCGTGTGTCCTTGATATTTGTTATAAAACTTGTATCTGTGCATGAGAGCAGGCTCGGTTTTATCAAACCGACTCCTGAGCTTCTTAATCATTTCATCATAGTCCAAATCGTTAACATTTTTCTTAGGAAATAGCAATTTAATCTCATCAAAAACATCATCACCGCTTAGTGAAATAAACCACTGTTTCTTCTCCTCCGGTTTGACTTTATTCAAATTACACATAATTTCGAAGCGCTCTACATAATTGCTAAACGATTTACCCGCATGAAAGTTATCGATAGTTCCGATCATACCTGGTACCGACATTTTGAACCGACCTGTATGCACAAATGCACTCACTGTAAGCTACCAATAAAAGGATAAAAGATGTTTACTTACGTTAGATGCTGCTCACTCACTCAATTTTTGCGGATGCAACTCTTTTGACAACGATGCAACTCGCTGCTCGGTCTCACCACCAAGGTTCACTCCTCACCACCAGGCTCACCGCTCACCACCAGGCTCACCGCTCACCACCAGGCTCACCGCTCACCACCAGGCTATGTTCTCACCACCAGTCGAAGGTTGCACCGTCGGCTTTTTACTCTCTGCTGACTCAGTAGCTATCTTCGATCTCGTTTCCCACTTCGCACTGGAGGTAGCACCTACACTCCGTTCGATCGAACGTTCGCTCTCGTTTGTTCTAACCGACACAAGTAATCATGCACCTTGCTCAATTCGGCATGCACTTCACACCTCTAGGACTTGTTCACTACGCCGCTTTCGGTTGTCGTTTGACCTAGACTCTCACTCGCTGTAGATTCTCAACGGGGTCCTCACTCAACCGTACTCGGGATCGCTTCGTACGGAGACTTCTCACTGCTGTGCGTCACGGAATCTCCTTCGTGGGCTACTCTCTTGAGTATGGCGCTCCTAGGCCCCGAAGCAACGAAAGAAGAAAATGTCGATCGAGCGATGATGATGACTGTAGAAAAAAAATCAAGATGGAGATTATAATACACGTTATAGTAGGACAAAAGATCCTGAAACAAAGATTAGTTTCACAATTTCAATATGCTATCAAATTTACGTCACCAGAAACGCTATTTCTGGAAACGCAAGGTCTTTTTCGCTATGAATTCTATAGTCACAGGTATGCCTAACAGATACTCTAGCAAATACTGCTTACAAGTGCACTGTCTGACTCAACATCTGCTCTACAGTTTACTTACCGTAGCTCACCCTGGAATATTCCGTTTGAGCTTGAAACTATGCGTGGATTCGTTTCACTTTCTCGTCGTCACTGTTAAATTCTCCTAATAATCACTTAATTGGATCTAGACAGACTGTAACTGATAAAAGGAATCAAATATATTAAGTAAAGAGGTTCTATCAATTGTTTAAATAAAAAGACTAACATTTGCCTCCGCTCTTGATCACGGCTCAAGCTCGAATCAATCTTTATTAAATTCTCTTTTCGTCCACGACTGCATTTCATTTTACCGAACACACTCTCAATATTTTTATCTCAAACATTACAGTTCTCATTGGTGTGAAGAATTAGCATTAAGTTAAAATTCACAAATAAAAAAAAAAAGATGTTCTCATTTATGCGTTACAGATGAGCCAAGGCGGTTGCAGGAGATTTCGAAGGGTCTCAAGAGCGTTATATAGAGTTTTGGGGGTGTTTCAGGGGGCTACTGTTCTTGAAAATACATTTTTGATCACTATGTTTAAAGCGTTTCATAAACGTTGCAGTCCGGTTTCAGAACGAATTCAAGATACTCCAGACTGAATACGCTTGTAGATCCGATGACCTTTACGGTGCTGCCATAGTGCCGCTTCAAAGTGAGAGTGAGAGTGTGCGTCCATAGGATTTTCGTGGATTTGCTATTGTTGATGTTCTTCTTTGCGGCTTCGCACACGCGCACTCCCACTCTCACGCGTAACTATAACGGCGCCCTTACTCGAAGGAGTTCTTGGAGATTCTTAGACAAACATTGACTTGAAGTACGATTCTTCGAGAAGCTCGGCCAGCAGTCTTTCAACTTCAGAAACTTCCGCTTAGCTGTCCCCAAATAATTGATTTGGGGCCTTGTAAGGAACTGATTTCAATTTCTCAGTATGTAAATCTTGCTGACTTACCAGCAACGTGATCTTTGAAGTAAATCGAACTGCAATCGAGAGGAACAAAAACGACACCCAGCAAGTCAACAAATTGGCACGACACATTGAGGCTTGCTGATCTGGGGGTGAACTGTATTTCACGACGGCTCGCGGTAGTTAGGTTGTCATTAAACTCACTGAAGCGTTGCGTTGATAGGCTCGCTCCTGGTGATGAGATGGCGCACCACCATCTGAATGCCCAACACGACAAGGGAGGCCTTCTGTTGACAGCTTTTGGCGCCCTCCCATCGCGATTGAATGTAAAGGTTTGCATCGTCGTCCGTCCAGCCAGTCTAAACATTGTCTCGAGCTTCAATTTAATATACATAATTCTATTCAATTTAAATGTGCTTTCCCTCACAATGGCGATGACGGCGGCAGAGGCAGCAGCAGACGACGATGGATGGAAGCAGGAAATTTGATTAAGATTAATTATTTTTCAAATAGTAAAACATGAACACTTTTGCTTAGTTGTGTACCGTCTTACCCCTCTGGTTCGACACGTTTTAATACGACACTTTTTAGTTCGTACCCCGCTTATACGACACATGTCGAATTAAAAAGTGTTCAAATGTCACAACGATGTACACTGTAAATGCAAAACAGTTTGATATTGCGCTTATACTCGCACCCGCAGCAACTCCTCTTGCAGCCGCAAATTTCGGAAGTTCTAAGTTCAACACCCAAACCGCCTGGAGACCAACCGGAATGAACTGAGGATGGCTACAATCGTAGAAAGAACGAGCTTTTCATTCGCGCCACCGCAATATTTGATGAAATTACATTTCATAACAAATCCGGAAATCAAAACAAAAACAAAAATAGAGTTGCCAAATTTCAATGAGCATGGTGGTGTAGAGTGACCAGTTTGTCGAATTAAAAGTTTACCCCGGTTATACGACAACAGTCAGTGTCGTATTAGCGGGGTAATACGGTATGCAAAGGGTAAAAATGTTGTTTGGAATTATAGGGAGATTAGTGACCTAGAAAAAATTGGCGATTTATGCTACAAAATTTACAAGATTATCCACGAATTGACTATAAAGATACATAAATAAGAGAAATCATGTAGGATGTTCAAGGATATTTTAGGGAAACGGAAAGCGCTTCGAAGAAAGTATAAAAAATCTGAATAAATGTTAAACAATTTTCTCATTAGTTCCTACATAAAAGCGTAGTTTTTTTTAGATCTCTATAATACCAATGCTCTTTACGACTCTTTTTCATTTTTCAAGTTATCTTCATACTAGTAGGTATGCCAGCTTTTCTACGGTAGCATTCATTACGATGCCCTTCAAAGTGGGGTCATGCTTGAATGCAGCCCCCAGCCAGAAGCTTGGCCCCTCGAAAAGATTGTAAATCGCCCGAAACGATGATGATACATTGTCTGTTCCTTCCGAGAGCATCTCGAGAGAAGATAAGTGGCCACAATAATGATGGCAAATGTATCCACTTAATTGGCTTGTTAAACAATACATTTGAACCATTTAGCGCACCCAGCCCAACATCACACCGCACTGCACCACCACCGCCAGGCTGCCACGGCTTCCCGCCTCTTTTTGTCGGCTCTGCTCTGAGCCATTCAAGGGGAGCGTCATTCCGATAGGAGGCTATTACATCTGTTTAAAATTAATTTTTAATTGTAACGGAAAACAGACGGCCACCTTGCCCCCGTGCGGCCGCCCGCGGTTTGCCGCCCGCGGTTCGCCGCACGAGCGATATGGTTTTGATTTACACTACCCGTCATAAGTACGGACTCACAAAAAGTATTGCAACAATATTGCATCACCCTGACTCACCTCGATATCTCTAAAACCAGAACACCTACAAAAATGACGCCTATAGAAAAGTTGTTGCTTTTGGTCTTCTGAATAACTTTCCTGAAGACAGCACCTTTGTAAGTCCTCTGGTTTTGGAGACATCGAGGTGAGTCAGGGTGATGCAATATTGTTGCAATACTTTTTGTGAGTCCGTACTTATGACGGGTAGTGTATTTATTGAAAATGGCTCTTTTCGACCAGAGAGCAATTAATTTATCAAAACCTCAATTCAGACAACTTTGAAAATAATTGTTTTTGTGTCCTGAACTTGCATAATTTTTATTGTTTACCTTGATCATTGATGAAGTTGTAAGAAATTTACTCAACAACTGTTTATCTCTCAAATTTGTACCATGATAACTGGAAGATGCTAGTAGTGTTTTAGCTCCCATGGTATCTACAGCATGTGAGTTGAGTTTGAACGGAGCCGATCTAATTGAAATCGAGTTTACTTCCACTGAAGGAAGGCGCAAGCATCATCAAACGCCTGTAGTAATTATGATGACCACTAATCACGAGATGCACAGTATGAGGGGGTTGAGGCGGGAGTTCCACATGTGCATTTTCCAATGCTTTATTCAACAGCAACATGAAATATTCAATCCAGGTTGAAGCACTTCTTTTCTTGTAGGTACACGTGTTTTGCGCTATCCAGGTTAGATAGATAAGCCCTTAAGCCTCGTGTGCACCAGATATGATGATTAGCGACGAGAAATCGATACGGAAAGTTATTTCTGTTGATAGTTAACCCAATTTCGTAGCTATCACGTATGGCATGATGTGTCTTTCACGTAATGTCTCTAAACGGATGGATCGAATGGCTGATAATGATTTTATATCGGAATCGCTTCGCTTTTGATAACAATTGTGTCAGATAACATGGGCTTTATGATTAGATTACTCCGTTTCGAATGACTATTCACGATGTTTTGTCAAGATTAATTGATACCTGTTGGAATTTTCGAAGGAATTTCTAAAGATATCCTTCAGGAATTTATTAAGGGGTAATCAGTTGATTACTGTCGTTATACGCCCAATTGTCCCACGTTATATGGGAATCCCATATAACATGGGACAATTATGCGTAGAATTAATGGCAGATTCGTCAAGCAATATTTAAAATATTCCACTCTCCCTGCTCTCACCCCTTTTGGACGATTATATTTTTATATGGATTTTACAGAGTGTCACATTTAAAGGGAAGTAAAGCGTGGGTCCCGAGATGAACTAGCCTAGGGCTAAAAATCTCGTTAATACAGATAAAAAAAAATTAAAACAAAAAAATCTACATAATTCATTGATTATGTTTAATTTCGATTGTTTAAAAATGAAAAAAGTACAGAATATGTAGACCATTCCTCTGGACCCCGGAGAATACACTTTCGTGCAATTTGCCTGCTAGGGTAATAGTAGTTATTATCGAACCATTTTATAGCCTTTCATGACCAGGACGTTAGACAGGAAAGTCATCTTTATTATTGTGTTGTGCAGTTCAAGATGGCCTTCTTCTAATTTCAATTCTTATAATTTCTTTAGTCGCTCACTTGAGATTCTATCCACAATTTGTTTCAGTAGTTTCGTTACTCCCTACTACACACTAAGATTCAGATGTTCCAGCTCAGTAATTTTTTCACTGAGTTCAGTATCTTTTCCATATTTTTACTGAGTTTTTAACAACAGATTTATCTCGGTAAACTCGGTTATCGTATTAACCGTTCACCAGTAACGATATTTACCGTGCATCCAGTAACTTTTGACAGTTTATTATACTAGTGTACAGCATTTTTGAACTCGGTAAGCTGATGATCATTTTTGGTGTAGAATCATGCCCTGAGTTCGAAAACGTGAAGGAAAAAAAATACAGTAGAACGGATTTTTTTTTTCGACTTTCCATACAAGGTTGATGATTTGAAATCGATTTTTGTTCTATTTTTAAGCAAAGTCGCTCACTTCACACATCTCATTGTCCGTAATCAATGCTCCGATTGAGCTGATTTTTTTACTGTAACTCGCCTACAAATGATATGTAAAATAAACGTTGAGGAAGAAATTTTTGATTGTTTTTTTCTTATTGAAAAAAAAAATACATATATTCATATATTTTTAGAAATTTTGCTGAAATTTAGGGAGATTGTCCCAAAAACTCGCCAATATCTTGAATTTCATCAATCTGACGCAAAACCTGCATTCAGATGATCGAATAGTATTGTATTCAGCTTTTAATTTATGGAAAAAGATTTGAAATTGGTTGAACAAAACGCAATATATTTGAATTTTAGTAAATGACACATTCTACCGTGACGTTACAACGTTTTGACGCATTTTCTGTCAGATTTTCCAATATAACTCGTAAATTCGACCATAAACCATCAAACATTTTTGCATATTCGGATTTCTTGTAAAATTTCCAATGAGTATGATATGTTGAACAGTAGGTTTTAATCGGAAAAATATGTTAAAAGGGCGAATTAGTAGCGTGACGTTACAACGTTGTAACGTCACGCTACTAATTCCCATTTCTAACATACTTTTCCAATGAAAACTAACTGTTCAACAGATCATACTTATTGGAAATTTTACAAGGAATCCGAATATGCAAAAATTATTTGAGGGTTTACGGTCGAATTTACGAGTTATAATGAAAAATCTCACCAAAAAGGCGTCAAAACGTTGTAACGTCACGGTAGAATGTGTCAAATTCTATATTTCAAAAAATTATAAAATTCGATATTGAGCTAAAACTTAAAAACTGCTCTACTTAAAATTTTTTGAAGTGCGGTTCCGAAATCAGCACTAAATTGTACTTCAAAAATTTTGGTCGTTGACAGAAGTTCACGACTTTCGTTTTATTTTGTAAACTAGTGTTTTCTGAGCTCGGTAACTCATTTACAGAATTTCCGCAAAATAAACAACCGAACGTACCGAGTTAAATCTGCTGTTGAGAACTCAGTAAAAAGATGGGAAAAAAAGTTCATTATGATAAAGTTATGCGGTATCAATCAGAATTCACTTTATTTATCACCTTGGACAATTCCTTTGAGAACTCTTTCAGTAACTTCTTTGGATATGCAAACGGAAAATTCTGAGGCAAATCCTTCGGGAATATCTTTAAAGTTCCTTCGGCAATTTCGTCGATCATTCGTTTGGTAATCCCTATAGAAATGTTTTCGGAAATTTCTTTAGAAATATGTTCGACAATTAATTTGACCATAGTGAATTCGTTCGTGAATTCCTTCCAATTTTACTGAGCCCTTTTGGTGGACTTTTTTATTCGTTAATGCATTTGGAAAAATTCTCCTTTATGCATAGATGTGAATATTGATCACTAAAATAGGTTTGGCGATTACTTGAGAGCTAGATGCATCCATTTGAATGTTTCTTACATGTGCGATATTGTTACGGCAACGAATTTTTAAACATGTGTTGCAAGATCACTATTCAAGAAGTTTGAGAATAAAAATCAAATTTCACACAGAAGTTCGATTCATATTTCTATAAATACACATAAGCTATAAAACATGTTCTCTCATCGTTCAATAACTGATGGTCACCTTTAACATCTGGTTCAAAGTGTTATATATGTCGCCCAAAATAACGGTAGTTCCATGAAAATTTGTTCAGCGATTTCTTAGAAAATTTATTTTGTAATGTTTTGACGATTGGTAATTTTATTGAAATTCCTTCTACCATTCATTTGAATTTTAATCAGTTATTCCTTTGACTGATGCATCAATTCTTTTCGGTGTTCCCTCAATGTATTTGATTTTTTTTTTTCAGGATACCTTCGGCAATCTATTTCAGAGTTCCTTTATCTTTGTTTGCTTCGGATATTCCGTAAAAAAATTATTTTAAAATTGTATTCCTAAATTTATTGGAAAACTTCTTGGGCCATTCATTTTGAAATTTCTCATGCGATTTCCTTGGAAATTCATGAATTCTCAAAAGAGGATCTCTTTTCCTGATTTCCACTTTTCATCTTCTTCCACTTTCGAGGCCAGTCAGCAGCGAACGGGTGTCGCTTTAGTTTGTGTGTTTGCTTGTCAGCGACGACAGCAAACTCCGACCAACGGTGGGAAGCCACACTTGGAAATTACTAGTAATCCTACATTATGTAGAGGATTTCTAGAAATTACTCATTCGTCCACATTCGCATCGCAAGCGATCGAGCGGTGATGCGACTCGTGAGTGATACGAATGATATTGTGCATACGATTCTTTAATGTTATCAAAAAATGTTGTTTTCTTTTGCTAATCTAGCATTTCAACAACAATACATTTCATTCACAAATTCTCATCTAGTTATGATAATAGCCGCTTCGATCGCTCACCAGCATTCTTCACCAAACTGCGACGAACGGTAACGAATATCCATGTCAACCAACTTGCGCATCGGTTCCTACTGGTGATGGGGTTTGCGTGTTTGACCACGACAATCCGTTTGCTGCATCTTTTTCAGCAAAGAGGAGTGAATATGAATGGAATGAGGCGAATATACCGAACCTTGAAAGAGATTACCTATAAAATTCTCGAAGGAAATTCCAAAAGAGTTGCCAAACTTTCAAACAAGTGGCCAAAGGATTTCTTAAGAAATTACAAAAGTATTTCCAGAGGAATTTATCAAATAAATTACCCAAAACAATTAAAAAGTTTTCAAAGCAGTTTTTGAATAAGTTTCTAAAAGAATTGCCGAAGGGTTTCGAAAAAAATATGCCGGTGGAGTTATCAGAAAAATGTTCAAAAAAGTTGAAGAAAGTAAATAAAACAATTGCCATAGGAATTGCAGAAAAGGATTCCGCAGGATTTGCTGAATAAATTTCACAAGTAAATACCGCAGGGACTCAGAAAAAAAGATTCCGAAGGAATTAGAAAAATAATTTGAGAAATTTTTAAAGCAATTTCTGGTGCAATTACCAAATCGATTACTAGAGAAACTACCGGAGAAGTTTATAGAGGATTTGTTGAAAATATTCTAAAGACTGGACTCGAAAAAAATTAAACACACAAAATAATGCATGACTTTTGATTGCGTGCACAAAATAGCTGATTTTTCAACTAGGAATAGCATGTTATGTGTAGTTAATACTATAAAAATTTCATCAAAATCGGTTTAGTATTGGCGCAGATATTGTCGGTACAATAAAATGTGATTCAATTTGGACATCCATTTTTTAAATTGTTTAATTACAATTGTTTAACTTTGTTGATAGCTCATCAAAACGTCTGAAAATTTGACTGTAAGTTCTACAAGTAAAGCATAATAAGTAGTAAAAATTTCATCATAATCGGATTAGCACTTTTTTTACCACTTCAAACAATAAAAACGTTTTTTTTTTCAAATTTTGGGCACTTTTTGACATTTTATAATCAGTGTGCACTATTTTGACTGTATAACTGGCAACACTGTCCCAATTTTTATAAAACAGTGACAGTGTACAATTGTTGTGTTAAACTGTTTTCAGTGAAAACTTCAGCCATTTTGGTTGAATACTTTCAAAGTTGGAGCAGTCTGAATGTCACTATACCAAAAAGCACATTTGCTTATTTGTGAAGAATAAGCCTAAGTCAAAATTCACAAATAAAAAGAAATTTAAAAAAAAATGTGCTTATTCGGAGATGAACCAGCCTAGGACTGAAGATCTTTTTAATAAGGAAAAAAAATCTGCTCATTGTAACATAGTGCTACATATATATGGCTCAGGGTACGAAAAACGGATCACGCCGAAAAACAAACGCTTTGTCCTAAGCGGTGCATGTTGGTAACAAAGGCGCTCCGCAACAAATGCAGGCGAATAGAGTCATAAAACAAACATCGCTTGCCGCGTAAGTGCTGATATTCCGGCTGTTCTGCTCAAATGTTCGACCCACATCATCGAATTCATAAGCATTTGCACGAATAAGGACTCTGGCAAACCCCTGAGTTGAATTTCAGTTGTAAAACAATGCGAAAATCACGATGTCAATACAATGAGACAAATATACCTACCGTTTTTGTTGTGAACAAACTCGGGAGCGATTTTGTCATTATCTGCTAAAGAAAAAAACAAAGCGTTGTTGCCGTGCCTCCTTTGTTGCCTATTTTTCGCTTGCGGTACTATATTCTCCGTACACTAATATGGCTATAACTTTTTAACGGTTAGATCAAATTGAATAAAATTTTGACACAATACTTCCACATTCATACTTCACGTACAGAAAAATGTTCACTGAAATTGGTTCAGTATTTTTGGCTCTACAGTTTTAGGTATAAAGTGATATTTTTTTGAAAAGCGCATTTACAAAAAAAAATCAGAAAGGGTTCAAAAGAAATCGTCGAAGGAACTCCTTAAAACAATGCTGATAAATTCACGAAGACATTGTTGCATAATTTAGAATTATTTTAGAGATACGACTGTGATATGTTGATTCGGGGTAATGGCAACAGACTGGAAGTCATTACCCCAAATTTAGAATTATCATAGAAATTACAGAGAAAATTCACAAGAGCATGCATTAAATGCCAGAGGATTTAGTGTTGATATCCTCGAAAAAATATGAAGAAATTCTAAAAAGCGAAGGAATTCCCTTAGAAAAAAATCCATTATTATCAAAGATTTTTGGAAAGACACGGTATTTTCTGAATACTTTCAATAAAGACAAAATAAAAATTAATATCTCAAGTTACACAACTTCGGTACAGTGTGACGATAAAAAAAACAAAACCGATTGAGAAATCAGGCCAAACATGTCAATAGGTCCTAACTGCATTTAAGAGGCTCTCTTTGTTCACTTTCTCTTTCAATTATTGCAATGTAATGGTACACTTTTCAACTATTTTTGCAGTACAAATCAAAAGACAATTGTTTTGACCATCGTTCAATGCAAGGAGACAATCAAAATACAAATAAACAGCTGGGATATTAACGAAAGAGGAGGAAACCAAAGAGAGCCTCTCTTCCGCAGATAGGACCTTTAGACATGTTTGGCCTGAAATAACTTAGTCAAATCAGGTTATAATATGCATCTATAATTCCCCTTTAGAATTGAACGCCCCTAGTCTCCCATACCTGAGCAACGCGTTTCATGTGTTAAATTGCTTTGGTTACATTACATCTGTCATTCGAATTTCTCATTTCATCGCATTTTACTCTCTATGCTCTCAAGAGGTAAACCATGTTAAAGCTTGAATCTGTACACATGACTGTAACAAAGTTTGTTTACATTCGAGGATAATTCAAATTTTTGCTGCAGTTCTTTATCGCTTATTGACGATTTACACAGCTTCAATACTGACTCGTTTTGTTAGAATGTGTGGACGTGGGTTGCAATGCGGTGCTCCATGAAAGGTTGCCGTCGGAAAGGTCACGTTAGTGTTTTATTGTTTCTCGGCGGAAACTGGTTTAATTAAATGTGAGATACAGTTTGTTTTAACAAGTTGAAAATATATTTTTTGAACTTCAATGTATCACAATACTTCCTGATTGATCACACAGGTTGAACTTAACCTCAATCTGGTATGCTTGGCTCCCGATATAGGCCCCCGCTGAGAGAGCAAATTGAGTCAGTCCGCATTCAAGCATTGATTTTAAACCGTAGAGTAGTGCTTCAATATTTTTCAAAAATTCCTTCACTGTTGCTCGCTGGGGGTCCGAACCTCGGGTAATTTTGAAGCTAATGAAATATCACGTAGAATTCCTCTACAAATTCCTGCTTTACCTAAATTATTTCAGAATTTTTTCAATGATTTCCGCAAAAAGCCGTATTAAAATATGCCTAAGCGTGACCCAAAAGTTCACGAGAATTTCAAAGTTTTTAGATGATCTGCATAATTAGCCAAGAGACGAACCAGCCAAGGGCTGAAAGTCTCTCAGATAAAGATAAATCAATCAATCAAATAATTAGCCATAAGATAAGTTCCTGAAATCCGTCAAAAATTATAAAAAAAAAAAACAATTACACCGTCTTCGACCTTGCGGCCTCTACAGACTGAACATTACTAACATTTGACAACGGACAGCACATAACAACAAGTGGCCCAGTGGCCCATTTTCCGTTTGACGAAAAGTTTCCGCGACTGGAGCGGGAATCGAACTCCGAGGTTTACGAGACACCTAAACGACTGACGCCGCTAACCGCCCGGCCACGAAGCCCACACCAAAATTAGAGGAATTAGGTTTTATGACGGTTCTAAAAACCTCTACAAGACTAATAGGTAATCAAAATGTTACTTGGTATTAACGCTTCAGGATGCGTACCATTGTAAAAAGAAAACACTATCAAAAAACCTCGATCATCGCATACGGTATGACACCGATTATTACGAAATAATATTGAAGCACTACAAATGCACATTAAAATATAACATTTTGTAGTGGTACCTTACAAATGTGTAATAAATTAGGACAACATATATGGACATACACAACACAGAACACAAATTTTGCCCTGTTACCCTATGGATAACAATTTCCGATGTCAGGATGACGAGGTTTCATTAATGTTGTTGGTCCATCAGTCAATCCTGTAATCGTATTTTCTATGGCAGGTTGCCTTTTGTTCGCAGCATTAGTTGCTTTCATAGCTTGAGTTTTGTCTAGGAATTTCTAATCCTAAGGGGCATCCCGATTCGGGTTTCATCACTAGAGTTCTATAACTTGAAGTCTGTGCCAGGAAAAGGTTTTCATCTCTAGTACTTAATCACGGCCCGAAATGGCCTGAATGTTGGCAATCGAAATAAGATTTCGGGCCTCTATTCTGCCAGAGCCCTATAAATGCGCATTAATTCTAGGGAAATATTTACAAGTTAAAATAGCACATTTAACACAAAAATAAAACTTGTAATACAACCACACCCAACGGAAAAGAAATTTTTGTGGATGAAACCATCCACAAAAATTTCGTACGTACTCAAATTATATAAAAACTTATATAAAGGTACCTTTAACATATAACTAACTTACATCCAACTTTAACAAAGCAACTCTTCCATGGAAGACCTTAAAGTTGGTTCGGCTAGACCTACGAAAACAAAAAATGCAACACTGCAACTTAAATTAAACGCAACACTGCAACTTAAGCTAAACGCAACACTGCAACTTAAATTATATGCAACACTGCAAGAAAACCGTAGCTAGGCTCCAATCCAAATCGAACAGAGAATCTTCCAATATAATTGGACTTCCGATCTTGGCGGCACTAGTACGAACTCAAACAAAACCTCCAAATCGATCAGAGAAATTCCAATCGATCTTGGAATAACTGAATAATCACAAAGCACATGATATCTTACTTCACAACGTAGTTGTGCAGATCACTGCAAGTGTTCATGGCCGTAACGTATTTACACTATTTACAATGCCCGCGTGGGTTTTACGGTTGGGCGCCATATTACGAAAGTAAAATGGGCCCTACCAATACCCGTGCCGACGTTGGGCGCCATTATTACGAAAAATATAATGAAGCACTACAAATGCATATTAAAATATAGCATATTGTAGTGGAACCTTACGAATGCGTAATAAATTAGGACATCACAATTGGACGTACACAACACAGAACATATATTTAGCCCTGTTACCCTAATGGATAACAATTTCCGATGTCAGGATGACGAGGTTTCATTAATGTTGTTGGTCCATCAGTCAATCCTGTAATCGTATTTTCTATGGCAGGTTGCCTTTTGTTCGCAGCATTAGTTGCTTTCATAGCTTGAGTTTTGTCTAGGAATTTCTAATCCTAAGGGGCATCCCGATTCGGGTTTCATCACTAGAGTTCTATAACTTGAAGTCTGTGCCAGGAAAAGGTTTTCATCTCTAGTACTTAATCACGGCCCGAAATGGCCTGAATGTTGGCAATCGAAATAAGATTTCGGGCCTCTATTCTGCCAGAGCCCTATAAATGCGCATTAATTCTAGGGAAATATTTACAAGTTAAAATAGCACATTTAACACAAAAATAAAACTTGTAATACGATTTGTGGAGGCGGAGCTTACATATTCCTCAGAAGTGATAGAACAGTCAGCTTGCATTAAATGTGCTATGTTACAGTCATGCAACATCTTACTCTTGTTTGTTCGTTCAGGTTATGTTCCGAATGTGTAGCGAAAAACTTGCGCGTCTTTTAATTTTGACAGTTCTCTTACTTGTGACAAAGAAGGTGCAATGAAGTAACAAGTAACTTCAGTCGCTTTTATGGTGTGTTGAGCAGCAATTTTCTCACAGAGCGTTTGGTGTAGTATACAAGGTGAGTAGTTAATACACCTGGTGTGCATGGTTCGAGTCTGGACAAAATATTTTTTTCCATTTGTTTTATCATTCCCTCTCATTCAAGTTGCATTACGATTCAAAATCTGTGCTTTTTGGGTTTCAAAGAAGAAGCAGCTGTGTTCTGTCGTCTATAATACGGACAGTGAATAAATTGCACTAAGGTTGCTGTTACTGGCTTTGAAACAAGTCATGTTGCTTGGGACAGTCTTCAGCCACAGGACGCATAGAACGAATATTACAAACACTGGACAACGGACAACACACATAACACCCAGCGGCTCGGTGAAGAATTTTCTCTTTGACGAAAAATTTTCTCCGACTGGAGCGGGAATCGAACCTATTACGGAACGCCTAGGCAACTGACGACACTATCCACACGGCCACGAAGCCCACAAACTAGAAATCTCACCAAGAATATCCACTTTGATATTGGCTTTGATATTTTCGGCTTAAAAAAATTCCCAAGACAATCCAACAGAAATCCTCCAATATTTTCCCAGATCCCAAAGTCAAACTCATCCAAATTTTTTACCCAAAAAATTTGACAGTAGTCTTTTGCGAATATTTCTTTGATAATGACTACAAGGATACCTTCAGTTTGTAAATTGATAAATAATAGAAAACGGGAAAAAATCAATTGGATGCTTCAACCAATCAAATAATTAGATGTTAATGAATGCTTTATTGAAGCACACACAACAAAATAGTGTTAAATAAACTGTAATAGTTTATCTCTAAAACATTAAAGAGATAAGCCCGGCAGAAAATATCTAATAAAGATAAAAAATCTTCAGACCATGAATTCAAATCAGAATCATACGATTAGTATCTATTTTCACATTAAATCGTTTGCTTACAATCTCTAATGAACCGCTTCTACTGTAATTGACCACAATAAAAAAAATCCTGACAATCTTCCATCCCAATGACAACCTGTTAAAAATCGCAAATCGGATTACTGTCAAAGCTTGAGTTTCGATTTGCGAGAATTGGACCAAACTGCGCAACGCACCCCTCGGGTAAGCTCTGTGCGCGTGCAAAAAAAAAACCTGTTTGAATACGCATCAACAAAAAACCTCTTCTCAAGTTTCTGATAACTAAACGAGTCATTGATCAAACACATCGCTCATTATCCGCGCCGGTCTTTGACGACGGTGTGTCCTCGATGGGCGGTCGTTCAAACGTTTGTCAACCCATCCATCCATCCATCTATCTATCCTTCCAGTAATGGCAGATAGGAACCGTGTGAAACCGCATGTTTAATCGTTCACCCAAGGTGGCTTAAAATACAACCCCACCGAAAGGATTCCATGTGAGCGATTGCGGCAAATGACGCCCTGCGTATTGTTGTCACACAAAGCTTACCCGTGATCACTTCAGCAGCCAGCTATAAGCACAGAACCACAGATCATCATCAACCAGTAAGCAGCAAGTGAAGTGACACATGATTGGGTTCAGGTTGTTTGGCTGCGGTGGACTGCGGGTGACAGACAGACTCTACGAGTTTCAACTGAACCGAGCTGGTGGAAGAATATCAAATAACTTTTATAAACAGAAATACAATCACATCGCGCAATTTGGCATACTGGTCAGCATCGGATAGCATCATCAGCCGGTTTGTTTTCGAGTCGATCGAGTTGTTTGTCTGTATATACGAACTGACTGGAAGCTGTTGTTTTGCGATCATTTGGTAAAGTGTGAATGAAGAGTGTGCTTCAATGGTGGATTCTGATGAGTGTTTCGAAGAATGTGAATATTTAGAATGTCAACATTCACTGGAACTATTGATTCTTGTCGTTTTCTTTTTACGACTTCAGTATCATTCAGTATCAACTCAACCAATTTTGTTGATATACGGGACCGGAACCCATCTTAAGCATCTTAAAATCAGTCAGCTTCCCACGAAAGTCCCATTGAAGTCGATGAATAGATGATGCGTCGGGACCGGGTATTCGCGGCATTTCTGGAGTATTGGCCTTACGGTCCGTTGTCGACTGTTCGTCGATTAAGCCGGGTCGATAACTTCCCACGAACTTATTCGTTTTAGGTGACAGACGAGGGAAGATGATCTGGGATAGCACATTGTAGACAGCATTCAAAATGAGTATTGCTCCTAAAGTTCTCGCATTCCAAATGATCACCTTTCTTGTGATTGTGGCAGATTACCCCTTTTATCAATTCCTCCGGTAGCTGTTCGGTTTCCCAGATCCTGACTACCAACCGGTGCAGAAAAGTAGCCAGTTTTTCTGGGCCCATCGTGATCAGTTCAGCTACGATACCACCCTTTCCAGCTGCTTTGTTGGTTTCGAGCTGATGAATGGCAATCCTTAACTAAGGTGCTCAGCGTGTTGGCTCCTTTCCGTCCTCTGCTGCATTGACGTAGTCGTTCCCTCCGTTGAAGTGGTCTCGCATGTCTACGATCTCTACGCCATTCAGGTGTCGATCGATCACCTCATGTCACAGACGTCCGTCCGACAAGAGGCCGCCGTCCTTATCCCTGCATATTTCGGCTCGCACCACGAAGCCGTTGCGGGATGCGTTGAGCTTCTGGTAGAACTTCCATGTTTCGCGGGAATGGCACAGGAGTTCCATTTCTTCGCAGTCCGCTTTTTCCAGGCGGTGCTTCTCTCTCGGAAGAAGCGGGTCTGCTATTTCCTTTTCTGTTTATAAACATTGCACGTTCTGCCGGTTTCCTTGCTGCAGCATTACCGCCCGTGCTGTCTGCTTCTCCTCCAAAATCATTCTGCGCTCCTTATCGAATCACTCGTATCGTCGACTCCTTTCCACAAACCCGGTGGTGCTCTCGGCTGCGTCGTTGATGGCTGATTTTACTTTTCTCCAACAATCCTCTAGAGGTGCCATATTGAGCTCGACCTCGTCTGGTAACGCTGCCTCGTGATTCTGCGCGTATGCTGAGGCGACATCCGGTTGCTTCAGTCACTCTAGGTTGTACCGTGATGGTCGCCGGTACCGTACATGTTGATGACGGAAAGCTTAGGGCGCAGTGGTGACCATCACCAGAGAGAGTGGTCGGAGACGATGTTAGGTCACGATAGGTCCTGACATCAATAATGTCGGAGAAGTGCCGTCCATCAACCAGATCGTGATCGATTTCCGATTCCGTCTAAGAGTTCTACGTATGATGACCATCTTTTTGGCGACGAAATCAATGAGTTGTAGGACGTTTTCGTTCGTCAGCTGGTGGGCACTGAACTTCCCAATCTTCGGTCTGAATTCCTCCTCCTGACCTACCTGAGCGTTTAGGTCTCCTATGATGACTCGCGTTCGAGCTGCGCCTAGTTGAAGTTGAAGAATCGGGCCTTGATCCTCAACCTGCACATTCTTTCGTCTATCGGCCAATCGATCAACCGATCACACGCTTTTGCTTGTTGCCCATCACGGTAAAAGCTGTTCCCAGCTCACGTGTGTTGCCGCAACTCTGGTAGATAGTATGATTACATCTAAACGTTCGTACAATGGATCCTGTCCAACACGCCTCCTGCAGCACTACGATACCGAATCTGCGGTCCTTCAATAGATCGGCAAATATGCGGGTAATCACAATGAATGTTGAGAGATCGTCAGTTCCACGTACCGAGCTTCCAATCACAAGTTTTTTTGCTTGTTGGGTTTGTTGCGTTGGTATTCGTATTGTTCTGTAGCTGATTTTCCGTTACAACGTTTTTTTTACGGCTGGCTCGTAGGGCCCGACAACTACCACCCAAGTAACACAGAAAACATCTTGAAAAATGAAAAAATAAAAAGATGTTGTATAAATCTTGTTTAGTTGATCGATAATTCACAGAAAAATATGTTATCGGATTTACTATGTTCGAAAAAAGTAAATTTCACAGCTATATAACATCAATAGAGCATCAAATGCACAAGTTATCACAAAAAATAAAAAGCTCAGATATAATCAGTTAGCCAAAGGAACTGACTCCGAGCACTGCAAGTTGAATTCCAACAAACATCTCAGCATCCGCATAACTGAATTCTCCTGTGTTTGTGTTTACTGACCTTTTCCCGTAAATTTCCCACCAAGGATATTATGCATATCGCGCTGTTCTTATGATAAAATCATTCAAAAACTGAGGGTTAACATCTCTGCCTTGACATCACTCCACTATCTTCATTTTCCGATCCACAACAGATTTGCCAAATATATAAATCCTTCGGACTCCGGCGTGAATATTACTCTTACCTCAGGGTTGTGTGGCCGATGACAAACTGAACCACCAGCGGGCTTGACCTTCACCGGAATCTCGTCTAGCCAATCCGGATGTGTTTCACACAGAGCTGTTGGCCAATTTTCTGCATGCTGCAGATAGTTATAAGCGGCCATGCACGAACCATCCAAACGCGAATCAATCCAATGGTCATTGTGAACTTACGTTCCCGTGGAATACGGAGCGGACAAAATGCTGACGAGCTGATGGACCATCTTCAAAACAAACCAATAACAATAATGTTTTGATGTTTTGACAGATGAAGCCCAGCTGATGGAACAAGTTCATTTTAAGTTCTATTTATGTTGTATTGTGGATTTACCGGTTACTTGTATCTTGTATTTTACCGGTTACTTGAGTAGCCGTTACAAAGTAGCCGTTTTCATATAAAAATCAACTTGATTGTCAAAAAATGAATATCGCTGAATCGCTCGTGGCAACGAGGAATAGCGCATACAATAAAAATGTTTAAAAACATTTTTAAGTTACTCTTTTTACAAAACGGCTATTTTGGATGCCATACTGAAGCGACCGGTAGAATACAAGTAGCCGGTAAATCCACAATACTAGCTGGCCCGGCAAACGTTGTCTTGCCAAGCTGTGGCGGTTTGACAACTGTTGAGGTCATCGTAGCAACGCACTCTAGATTGATTTAATTTCGATCACGCTGAATTTCTTCCCGGCTCATCAAATATCAGTATTTTCACAATTTTCATACTTTTTTAAATGATTTTCGTATCTTTTTCTGCATATAAACACAGCCACCATGATGAATACGAATCGAACCCTGCATAAGCCATCCTGATCGGTTCACCCGTTAGTAAGTTTTGTTGCCTCAAACGGACTCCGAACTCATTTTTATATATATATATATATATATATATATATATATATATATATATATATATATATATATATATATATATATATATATATATATATATATATATATATATAGATATAGATAGATAGATTAATAGATTAATGTTCTTCGCAATACATTATCACAGCTAATGTGTGAGTAGTAGTTTAAAAGATGATATCTAGACATATTAAATACGTTATTACAACACATTTCAGAGTCTGTTGTACAGCTGTTTTAATGATGTTGTTTTAAAGTTATTTTATGCCCAAATCTGCTAGTAAAATTATCTAGATGCCAGTGCCGGATGAAAATATGAGTATAAAAAATTAATATATGAAATATATCTATATATATAAAAATAAGTTTGAAGTCCCTTTGAGGCAACAAAAGTCACGAACGGCTGAACTGATCAGTATGACTCTTGCACGGTTCGATTCGTATTCGTGGTGGCTGTGTTTATATGTAATAAAAAGTTACGAAAATCAACTAGAAAAATAAGACAATTGAAAAAGTACTGATTTTTCATAAGCTAGAAAGGAAATCAACACGATCAAAAATGAAACCAATCTAGAGTGCGGTGCTATTTTGTACTCAACAGTTGTCAAACCACCACAAGACGGCAAGACAAAGTTTGCCGGGACAGCTAGTATGCACATAAAAATAGGTTATTTTCTCGAAACAGCTTTGTTAACTATAAAATACTCGAACCTACTTAAATTTAAGCCTCATTTAATAACAAGTCCCGTTCTCCGGTATAATTGCTGAGCTGTTCAATAGAATGTTATTAACTGGGTCCTATCCAAATATTACGAAAATAGCTAAAGTCACTCCATTGTTCAAATCAGGGCACTCTTTTGATCCCTCTAATTATAGACCGATATCGACTCTTTCCGTAATCAATAAAATATTTGAGAAACTGTTAACCGTACGTCTTGTAAACTTCTTATGTGCTAATAACGTCTTGTATAGGTATCAGTATGGTTTTCGAGAAGGTTGTGGAACTGGCAATGCTATAACTGAACTTATCGATGATTTGATTTTTGAAATAGATAAGAAAAACATAGTTGGTGGATTATTTATAGACCTGAAAAAAGCGTTCGATACCATAAATCACGAAATTTTATTGAAAAAATTGGACAGGTACGGGGTGAAAGGAATTGCAAATGATTTAATCAGGAGTTATCTTTCGGATCGCAAACAATTTGTAGCGATAAATGACTGCCGCAGTAGTCTACAACACATGAGCATTGGAGTGCCTCAAGGAAGCAACATCGGTCCTTTATTGTTCTTAATATTTATTAACGATTTAAGTAACTTAAAGCTGCGCGGGGTGCCAAGGCTCTTTGCTGATGATACGGCTTTGTTTTATCCACACCTCAATATTCAGTCTATTGTACAAGACATTGAGTCAGACCTTGCGAGTCTGACGAATTATTTCAATGGTAATCTTCTCTTCTTGAACTTGTCTAAAACAAAATACATGGTCTTCCATTCACCACGAAAAAAATCTTTAGTTATCCCGATCCTTGTGTAGGAAATCTGCGTATAGAAAAAGTCTCGTCTTTCAAATACTTGGGACTTCACTTAGACTCTTGTCTATCTTGGAATAATCATATACAACAAGTATCGAATAAAGTGTCATTTTTGTGTGGACTAATGAAGAGGGTTCGCTCTTTTGTACCAAATGAAGCATTGCTACGTTTTTACTTTGCCTGTATCCATTCTGTGCTCCAATATCTAATAGTAGCATGGGGTCATGCTGCTAAATCCAAACTAAAAAAACTTCAATCCTTGCAAAATAGGTGTTTAAAATTAATTTTCAATTTGCCACATTTATTTCCAACTATTGCACTGTATAATTATTCAAACCACAAAGTTATGATGATGATTAACCTGGGCTTGTTAGGGGAATATCTGTAAATAAAAAGAAAATCGGGTTAAGTACGGTTCCTTTGAATTCCACTAAGAATTTGCATCCTTTGACAGATACGTATTTCGACCTCAACTGTAAGGTCGTCTTCAGTGTCTTGTACTTGACTCGACTCAATGCTAGAAAAAAAAAACATCGCACTAGGTCTGATAAGTGACTTTTAAACAATTATATAACTAATGGTGTTACTTGGGCACCTACTTTCCGGAGGACCATAGTGCATAGTTGAGCTTAGAATCCTTCCCTGGTATTAGGGCCTCAATCAGCCGCCCCTAACATGGGGATCAGACGGTGTTGTGATCCGCTCCTCCTGGAGAACAGACGCTCAAGGATGCAGCAGCAAACCCCCCTTCCCTGTCTGCTTACGACCAAAGTCCCCGCCGCATAAAGGTCCAATTTTGAGAAAAGCTGGCAGAAATTCAATTTTTAAACATGTCTTTCATGGGTTACAGTATATCGAATATTCATCTATAATATCAGGAGTATAGCTTTTAAGGAATTTGGAAATATTGATTTTTTATGTTGTTACAGCACTGAAAAGTTGCTGATGGAAAAATTACTGATTTTTTGATAAAGATCACAATCGACTTCAACTACTACAAAAGTCGGTTGATATAAGTAAAATTTCTTCGAAGAGTCCATTCGTATATTCTTGTATATAGCAGGCATCTTAAATGGAGCAAGAGAAAAAAGTAACACTCTTTGATTCAAAATTGACATTTTATATCATTAGTACGAGATATTTTTACACTTCGACTTCAAAGTGTCCTACAAATCGCTCTCCGCAGAGATTTTCTGTGCAAATTCTCGTTTAAGTATGCAGAATTGATTAAAGAAAAACGCAGCTGCCAAGAGCTGCCAAAACATTAGCGCCATGATGATATGTATATAGCGAAATTGAATTAAAAACTGCCTTTTGTTCGGATTTTGTTCGAAGAAATCGACAAATAATGAAAATGCCATAAACATAAAATTGAGTGAAAAATCATATTCCAATATACATATTCATTAGCCTAAAACTAGCAGACTTCTATGGTTTGACAATTTTTGCCAGGTATTTTCAAATCTGGACCACTGTGTGCCGGGGTTGGTAACCCGATCTTCCCTAAGGTTGCTCGCAGCGCGGCCGGTTTCACGCGGAGCTAGGGACAGGAGTTGCTAGCCAGCGGCTGATGGATCTTAATGGGATTTTGGGCGACATACCTAGCCTATACCGTGCCTATTGTAGACAATTATCACATCCCATGTTGTGAATTTGAAGGTGTTTCTTAAATTGTTCATTCCAAGAAGCACTTTCTCAAGCATTGTTGGTAAATTCAATGATTCCCAATTTTGTGTGGCGGGCCACGCGAATTTCTGAACAATCCAAGGTACCAGAAAGAAGTGCAAATATTTTCCGGATTGTTCACCTCAAGAGCACTACTAATAATAAAGTGTTGTTGCAAATTCATTGGTTCCCAATCTAGTGATGCGCTCAAATAAAACATTTTCACTGCACTCTGTTGACCACCTAGATAACAGTGAAATAATTTTCAATAGTGGCTTTCAGAATTTGAGCGAAAAAACTGCTTTTTAATAGTTCATGATTGCTGATGATTGAATGACGGTTATTTGAGCCTTAAGGGCACTACAGTAATGCTCCGACCTTATCATCCTCTCAGTGGAAGGATTGAAGTATTCGTCTGTCCTTCATTTTTCCTAAATTTCCCGTTACATTTGAGCACAGAACAGATGTGTATCTTCGAACAAATGTGAAGTTTCGTGGTGGAAGTCGTGAAATTTTCACTTGGAAAACTAGATTGGAACGAATTTCCATGGGAAAATAAAAAATCATCAAAGCGTGCTACGCCGCCTCCCTATGCTCGCTGCAGGCTAAAGCTTGACTTCCACCACCAGGTTCGCTAGTGTTGAGCTATCAAACGGGCAGTGCTTTTCGTGACGAAGATTCACCCCCGTGATTTGAGGGTAAATCTATCACCTCTTCTCACCTACTTCAAGATGGAAGTTGAAGGCACCCAAGTAACACAGAAAACATATTTCAAAATTATATTTTTAAAAGATGTATTAAAACTGTGATATAACTGAACTAGAAAACATATTGTGTTATAATTATGCTTTAATAAAGTTAGTCGATGACAACCACCAAAAAAATATTACAAACTGTGTCTTGTGTGACATGTGTAAATTTAACAAATATATAACATTACTAGAGCATCATGCAAATGAATATTGAGAGCAACAATGTTTACATTCTATAAGAATGTAAACACATCACGAATTTCATTATCAAACCTAAATATTTTGCATATATACAAGATTAAAACCAATTGAATCAATAAAAGTTTCAAATCACAAATTAAATTGAATCACTTTTAATTTAGCACAATATACATTAACACACTTTGCAGAATATTCCCAAATGAAGTGGACGAATTCTACTCAGATTGCGAAGCTGTAAAGATCACCGATGAAGATGTCGAGATGAAATCCTGCTTGATGTTACCTTTGTGCAGGTTGCAGAAGTCGGTGGCCAGAGAAAACATCAGTCCAGTAAACTTGGTAATGGATTTGTTGGTGCAACTCGTCAGATTGAAAATTTAAATAGAAAGAGTTGATCTAAAGCCAATTGTTCCAGAATTTCTTGTGCGGCCGAATAATTTCTGCTCACAAACTATCATGGACGTCATCAAGCTCTCATTGGAACTCCTCCTCTCGACACATATCGACACATGCATTGTCCCGAACCGAACAGCGAAGAATCTGATATTTTGCCAAATTAATGCAATGTCTAAAAACAACTGTCTAGTTAGTGAAAAAAACTCGAACAAGACTGCGAATGCAGTGCGGAGAAAATTTTTCGATTATGTTTGGGATTGTTTACCTTTAAAATTTGACAGATTCAACTCTGCTATAACTAAATTGTTGGTTAGTTATTTCAACGGTTTAATTACAATATAAAAAACATAAATACAACTTATGTCGAATGTTTGTTGACAGCCAGTTATCTGAATGTTTTATAAGTGTACGAACCAGTTCTACCGAAAAATATCGTCGTGTGGATTGCTGCCTTTTGACGTTTCGTTTTGTTTCAAAAAATATCCAGTTTACATTACCTGGCAAAAATATACTTACACAAATAAAAATAAGCAAGAAATTATTATTTTTGTTTTTCTCGATTTATGATTAACTCTGCAGAAAACTAGTTTGTCATTTAAGAATACTCTAATCTCATGTGTGTCACGAAGATTCATACATTTCAAGCTGAAAAATAATTGGTATTTGGATACTTGGATAATTGTTCACATTTGTTGAACGTTACTGTTAGCTTCATATAGAAAACCGGCCATATTGTTTCATCACACACTTATTTTGGATTTACGAGTTCGGTAATTTTATCTACTGGGTTCGATTTGTAAACAACAAAATTGGCGACAAATCAGTATTTCCATCTAAAAGAAAGCGAACTTCAGTTAAATGTTCTTTATTTTACTGAGTTCGGTAATGTTTCATACTATTTTCTCAGTAAAATCCACGCTTTACCGAAAATGGGAATAAGTCGGTAGACGCAGGTACCGACTTTCGGTAATTATTGCAATTTTACTGAGTTTTCGCCATTATAAAATGAAAACAGCCAGCTGCCCTCGGAAGCAGCTGTCAAACAAAATCATCGTTTCGTTTTTCAGCAGCTGCAGCAGCAGCGAGATGCCGGAAAATTCCAGATAATTAACCCTTCAGGACGCGCGCTGTTGTAAAAAGTACAACACCACCAAAAAACCTCGCTCATCGTATACAGCGCGAGCGCGGCGCCGTTTCGGTTGCTTAATGGCGCGCGTCCTAAAAGGTTAATATAACAAAATGCTTTCTAATCGGACCGGAGACTCAAGTTTTATGTGACCCCGCCAACTTTCAGGTAAGTAATAGATAAATTTGTAAAAAAATGTGATTTTACTGTATGTGGCACTACCCAGATTGGCAATGGTGCTGACAAAGCTTCTCCCGCCGGATTCTTCTGACTCATACGAACTTGCTACAAACGAGCTCCAGTCAACACCAACGCCGATGAGATTTCGTGCCATGTAATCACTGTCTTTACGAATTCCTCTACTATTCAACGGAGAACACAAAAGGTCAATCACACAAATGGTCAATCACGAAATAAATAAAATTGCTATAACTTTTTCTATTGTTAATAATTAAAAGTTGTGTCAAAAGTTTTTCAAAGCTCATTATATAAGTCTTAAATAGTCAAAATTTCATTGCATTCGGTTCATTGAATCCGGAGATATAACAGCTCAAAGTTGGCTATCGGATAATTATACCTTTTTTTTAGAATCTTTATAACTTCGTGCAGAATAGCCCGATCTTTTCCAAATTTTGTCCACTGATACACAACTAGTTGATCAACTTACAGTGAAAATTTGAGAATATTTGATGCACGTTTCGAAAAGTTACAGCTATGTAGTTGAACATTTTTTGAAAAGTGAAAATTTTGCCTGTCGCGATCATTTTGTCTATCCCCTGTAGAAGCATAATGTTTATTATGCAACTCATTTGAATTGCATTATGAACATTGTGCAACTCAAATGAGTTGTATAATGAAAAAATCATTGCATAAAATTGTGTATGGAACTCGTTGCAAAACTCGATTTTTTCGACACTTTTCGTATTTATCCAACTCGCCAAGCGTTGTTGGATAAATGTACGACTCGTGCTGATTAAATCAACTTTTTGCAGCTTGTTACATATATAACTATTAGGTAAATCATTAACCTTGTATGGAAAATTTTAAAAAAAATCCGTTCTACTGTGATTTTTTCCTTCACGTTTTTGAGCTCAGACCCAGGGCATGATCCTACTCTAAAAAAAAGAAGATCAACAGCTTATCGAGTTAAAAAATGCTGCTAAGTAGTTTTATCTGACCGTCAAAAGTGTTGAAAGTAAATAGGTGCAACAGCTTTCGATGCTCGAAACGTTTTTCTCAACAACCATTGAAGAACAACGGCACGATTCTACCATAATGTCAGCCATAAATTTCCCTGTAGCGTACGTAAATTATCTTGTTTGAATAATTTTATGCTCCAATCAGACACCATTTTCCACCAGTGCAGTTGGCCACGATTTCGTTCAAGCTGCGCAGCTCATCATCGATCGGTTAATGCCGGCAATAATGGTGCGCCCTGGCTAGACCAACTTCATTTTCGTAAATTTTATGCTTTTTCTCACACTTTTTATACAGCTCTCTGGCTGATGGGCCCTTGGAGGCGGCTAAGCGCAGATCAAAAAACCGAAACGTTTTCCATGCATAGATAAACAGTAGGTATTGTTGCTCGGTGGTGGTTGGTAAGTTCCCTTTCTTCGCATGCTCGCGCCGCGCTCACAGTCAGTGATGTTGTCTGTTTTGGGTGGCATTAAAAGCTTACAAAAGTTTAACACCAACCGAGCACAATCGTTGTTAAATGATTCGGATGGCGCAAGAAACACTGGAGTGAACAATCATATTGTGCCCGTTGGCAGGGCGGTACGCCCGAGTCATGAAATGAAATATTATCGATATTTATGGGTGCATGATGAGGCTGGCTGACTCCTCAAAGCGTGGTGCACGCGAAGCTACGATTTTCCCGGCTTGTGGCAGTGGTTCTCAATTTCAAGGGAAGGCCATAGAAGATTTCAATAAATTGTATGGAGAAAAAATTAAGTTTCAGTGGAGTTTTAAAGGGGGTTCCACAAGCGTTACATGGATTAGTTTAGAGTTTTTTTGGTTCAATCTGCATTTTAGAAAGTGGGCTTCAAGGAAATTTAGAGAGTTTATTGAAGAAATTGAAAGAATACATAGAAAGAGGGTTTTCAGCAGGATTTCAAAAAGTTCCAATAGGTAGCGCGGGTTCCAGCTGAGTTTAACAAGAGTTTCAAGTTTGTTTGGGGTCAGGGTCGTTAAGAGAAGATCCCTGAACTCGTACCACATGGGGGAGCTCTTGGATATAGACCAATTTGTGCCTTAGTAGGCCGACAGCAATCCGAGGTTTGTGTTGGCACAATATTTGTCATGTGTAATGACACAATAAGAAAACATACTCGAGAAACTGTTTAAGGCTTTTATTAAGACTTTTCAAAATATTTCCTGAGAGAGGGCCTAGGCCTTTGAAGTGATAATCCTAAATGATAATATGGTAATCGGTAAGTGTTAATAGATTCACTGAATCTGTATATTAAGATCTGGAATCTGTAGGAATTCATAGGGGAATTCGGTGGAAATGTTTTTAGTACAACAAACTAATTTTGATAAAAATCTCCAGATATTCTCACAAAATTTCTGGGAAATTTCTGCTAGAATATTATTAAAATTACTACCAACAATTTTCCAATACAGTGATGGGTGGACCAATTTTGTGATTCTTATCCGATTTTGTAATTTACCCAGAACATTCTCTAAAACTTCCTCCAGAAATTCCTCAAGAGAAATGTTTGCTCCGGGAATTCCTCATGTTGGATTTCCTCCTGGAATGCCTTCTAGGATTTTTCCTGCAACTGGGACTCCTTCAGGAGATTCTGCTGAAATTCCACCAAAAAAAATGCCTCTTGGGATTACTACATAAATCTTTCCTGTGATTTTTCCAGATATTTCTCTAGGGATTTTCTTAGGGATTTCTTCCAATGACATTTCGAAGGATTTTTTCAGAGATTTTTCAAAGAATTGCTTCAGAGATTTCACTCGTGATTTCTCTAGGGACTCTCCAGTAATTCCTCCTGGGATTATCCAGGGAATCCCCTATGGATTTCGTTAGGGTTTTTCTGTGATTTTTCGAACGATTGCTCCAGGGATTTTCCGAAGAATTGCTCCAGAGATTTATCTGGATCTACGGATTTTTCCAGTGTTTCTTCTATGGATTTCTTTAAAGATTTCACTAGTGATTAGATTCTAAATATTCTCCAGTAATTATTCAAGTATTTCACCCCGGAACTTATCCACGAATAAGGAATTCTCCAAACTTTTCTCCAAAGATTTCATCAGGAACGTCTTCTCAGTATTTTTTTAGAAATTTATCCTGGGATTTCCGTGACATTTCTCCTGTGATTACATAAAACTTCCTTTCAATAATTCCAACAGGAATTTGACCAGAATTTTTTTTTTTTTAATCTAGGGTTTCCTTTCAAGGCTTTCTTTATGAATTTCTGCGAGATTCCTCCAGGAATTCATTTACTGAATGTTTAAAGAATTGCTCCGGAAATAGCTCATTGATTTTTTCTAAAGATTTCTGCATGGATTCTTCAAGGTGTTTCTCCATGGCCATTCTTATTAAAATAAAATCATCATGTTACAGATTATTCCAGAAAATCTACTATGTGTTCCTCCAGAGTGGTCACAAAAAAAAATCTGGCATGAATTGCTCCACCAATTCCTCCATGATGTTTCATAAACCATTTCAGAGAGTGTTTCGCCCATGTATTACTTCAGATTTTCTTCTGGATGTTTATTCAAAAAATTTTCTAGGCATTCGTTTAGAAAATGTATTTGAGATTCCTTCATAAAATCTAGCAAAAATTTCTTTAGAAATTCTCCAGAAATTTCCAATTTATCCAGAAATTCCACTAGGGATTTCTTCAGAAGTTTCACAATTCCTGTCAGAAAATCTTCCTGGGATTTCTTGAAAAAAATGTAATACATTCGAAAATGTTCTGCAAGATTCCTATAAAAACTTCCCTAGGGGTTCCTTAACAAATTTTTCGAGGATTTCTTTTAGAAAATCTCCTATGGCTTTTATTTTTAACCCTTCAGGGCGCGCGTCGTTGTAAAAAGTACAACACTATCCAACACAACCTCGCTCGTAGAATGCAGCGTAGTGAGTGCGGTGCAATTTTAGGATCAGACAGGCGCGTGTCCTGAAAGGTTAATTCGACTAATAATTTCTTTTGAAATATCTTAAGATTTTCCTCCAGAGATTTCTTTACAAATTTATCTAAGGATTACTTTTAAAAAGCTTCCACAGATTTTTCGATGCTCCTTTCAGGGACCCTTGCTGAAAACCACCCTGGGATTCATTAAAGAATCTTTCACGTATTCCTAAAAAATCTCCCAGGGATTCTTAAAAAAAATCTTTCAGGAGCACCTTCGGAAACACCTCGTAGATTTACTAGTAAAGTAAATCATCGTGGAAATCCTAAAGAAATTCGATTGGACATTCTTTCGCAAAATCTTCTAGGGAATTTCTTTGTCTAGACTTTAGAATATCCTCCAGAAATTTATCCAAGACCTTCTTAAGAAACTCTTGCACGGATTGCTTCCAAATATGTTGCATGCATTCCTTTAGAAAATACTTCAAGAATTCATTTCAAAAATTCTATATAGATTAAGGTAAATCTATAAAACTAAGTATGTCATGGGGTACGCTTTGGCGCATTCCTAATATGATCCACAAAACAATTTATTGATATGAAGTGCTCCGCGTGTCAAAAGGCCGAAAACTCCTGCATTATAAGTCATCATAATACAACCTGCAAGTTTTAAACTGATAAGATATTAAAAATTTAACCTTTAAAAATGTACATACATAAAATTGAGGGTCTATATAATAGAAGTGGGTCCACTAAATCAAGGTATACCTATGGAAAAATATAACATTCCCACAGAAGCAAAACCATGACCACACGACAAGAAGAACAGCAATATCATCAAAGACAAAGACGACAAATCACGTGAAATACGCTAGATAAGCTTAACACAACTCACGCCTAATTAAACATTTGTACAATATTATTTTTCCTTAAAAGAACTTCACCCAGAGTCCAATTATTTTAAAGTCAATAACGGCACCGGCCACGTCCTTACGGTCATCGGGAAAGGGAAGGAATGTTAGTTCGACAACCGTTGTTACTAGAAACCGTGGAATCCACAGCACCCCCACAGTTGTCTCGGGAAGCAGTATTTGTTAGTAGGGTAGGGTAAGGTGTGGATCTTGGAGTCACCTTTGGTAGGTGATATGATCTACTGGCTCATGTTTAAAGAGGGATATATTAATGATATGAATATTATCAGTTCCATTTTGTGTTCCTTGGTATGCACCATTAGCCTTTTCACTATAAGCTCAGTTTCGGAACTAGAGCCCAAGCTGAGGGTTACGTGTACGATTCGCGTTCGGACCAAGAACTTTTCATTATGGAAATGTTCTTGACTCCCTATGGCATTGAATATCTTTGTACCTGTTACACGATATGCCAAAGCTGAGAAGCAGGCTCGATCTCAGTTCAGGCGTTACTCCAAGAAAAGAAAGAAGTTCTACAACTTATATATGCATTTTCGTATTTTCAGTCTTTTCAATTTTCAGCCTTTTGTAATTTCAGCCTTATGTTACACTTTCTTGATTTCAGCCTTTCGTATTCAGCCTTTTGTGCATGCAGCCTTTTGAAATTCAGTCTTACAATAGTAAGGGTACATACATACGTCAGCGCATTGATCGTTTACTCAACTGTGAAAACCGACCGACCTTCCCACGAAAGTTGTTGCACGATTCCGGGTCCCCATCTCCCTCTAATAGCACAAATTTCCCAAATGAAGGAGAACGTACCTCTGGAACCGACCTACTGATACCATGTCCCTACCGAGAAAACCAACCGTCCCACGAAAATAGTAGCGCGTTTCTGGTTCTATATTTGTTTATTTGTTTATTAACACCAACAGACTTGTGTATGCCCCAATGATGTGACTTAAATCTAAGGTACAAAAACATTGAACAATCTCGAAAATATTCCAGAAAAAGCTCAAATAAGATGCGACTCGTTAACTACAAATACCGTACAAATTCACACAACAAGTATCATTTTCCTATTTACAACAAATGACTTAAATATTCAACTTTCGTGTCCTCATCTCCCTACCGATAAAACCGACCGACTCACGAAAATAGTCGCGCGCTTCTCACAGTATTGTACTTAGAGTATACGTAGAGTAAATTTCCAAGCTTAGATAGATATGTACGAATTATGTATATTACTAAGAGTAGTTCGATGTGCTACCTGTGATCGACGGCCGTTAAGGCCAATTATTTTTAATTTTCTCAATGATTATTGTGAGCTGCAATTACTTTATTTTAACATTTTTATCGCTCCAATATTAGGTCAGCACCAGAGCTACATGATTAATTTACAGAAAATACCAGACTCCAGGAGTCCTCATGAAAACGTATTGGCGAAATCACCCCAACTCCTTCTAGGATGTACGATCAAAACGATCAATTCTGACTATACATGTCAATGGTTGCTCCTCCGTGATTGATCTGAACTGGTACCAGTTGCACTGAGATCCAACTGAATAAGGGGCTGGGACATTCCACTTATTCTCAAAGTGCAATTTTAGCAGCTCATGCATATTTGATCAATAACGGCGCCGGCCAAGTCCTTATAGTCAGCTGGGAAGAGAAATGAATGTTAGAGTGTACTGGTTGTTGCTACTAGAGATCGAGAGCACTCTGCGTCCCCACAACCCGCACGGACTGGGGTATTTGTTAGACGGAAAGGATGGGAGATCTGGGAGTCACCGTTGGGTCGGTGATGCGATCCATGGATAGGGTTATTTATAGTGTTCGTGATAGATTGTGTGGTGAATAAGGTGAATAAGGTCAAGCGGCACAGCACGCTTTGGTTGCATAACTTATAGGCGTTATATATAATATACACTGTGCTGGGAGTGGAAGTTGGAAGTGAGGGAAACGACTTTTCTCAATTCGTTTCTGGTTCTAGCGATGGCTATGAACATATGAATATGCATGAGTTGTATATGTAGAGAAGAGAGAGCGAGAGAAAATGGATAGAAAGATACAAAGTAGGATGAAAAGGACGGGCCAGGGATTGAACCCATGACCTTCTGCATACGAATCAGAAGCGGTAGCCACTAGACCACCAAGCCCGTCTTCACCCCAACTCCTTCTAGGATGTAAAGAAAAAAATCGGAATAATCTCACCCAGTTCCATGTCGTCGGATCACCGCAACCACTCCTTGACTCCTTAAATTTTCTGCAATACCATTGGTTACCAATTGTGCATCCATTTTCATCACTTCACGTGTTTCGCTTTTCACTTTTTCCGCCGAACAATGTAATTGGGGACTACGAAGGTTGATGAGCCGGGAAACACTCTTTCTTCCTACGGGGTTTCTTATGGGACTATGAGTAAAAAAAAGCAAAAAATCTTCCCTCCTTCACTTTCCCACAGAAAACCGCAAACAAAATCATCACCTTCGTAGTCCCCAATGCGACCGAGATCCCCATCACTTTTTCTTTTTTTCCGCCGAACAATGCAACGCGGATTATGAAGCTGTTGTTAATTAGTTTAAATTGTCACCTATATGGTTTCGCATTATGCGATTTACAGTGTATTCTGTGTATCCTCGCCTTTGGCGTTTTCCAATCGATACCGATTTGGTTTTATTGTTGCTGTTCTTTGTTGTGCTGTTGTTGCGAAGAGTTTAATCTTACCTAGTTTGGGTAGTGGCTACGGTTAGGATAGCTCAGATCAATCTTCAGCATACAAGAACAGCAACGATCAATCTTTGCAGACTTATGCAAAATGGTACAGCCCAAGTGGCCTTGGTACAAGAACCTTACTTTCGTAAGGGAAAATTTCTATCTAGGAAACTTTGTGAACCCGGTGTTTGCCACTTTCAGTAAACATGAAATGGCAAACTCGCGTGTCATGCCTCGAGCCTGTGTGCTTGTCAACAACGCAATAGTTGCTACACTCATCTCTGAACTAACCACCAGAGATGTATATGCTATCACAATTGATGTATCTGTTGGAAACCTCAACAGGAAATACGTCTATTGTTCTGTGTATTTACCGCATGATGAACCATCCCCTACGGATGCTTTGAAATAAGTCATCGCATACTGCACTTCAAAAGGCCTTCCGCTAATTGTTGGCAGTGATGCTAATGCTCACCATATCATCTGGGGCAGCTCAGACATTAACTTGAGAGGCTCCAGTTTGATGGAGTACTTAAGTAGTACAGATCTTGCATTACTTAACATAGGCAACCGCCCAACCTTCATGGTATCTGCTAGAGAGGAAGTGTTAGATATAACGCTTTGCTCTAGCAGAATTAGTCACGAGCTGACCAATTGGCATGTGTCAGATGAAGAATCTTTATCTGACCATCGCTATATATTTTTTAAACATTCAAATGTTACTTCGCAAACATTGCGTTTCAGGAATCCTCGGTCAACAAACTGGGATCTTTATACTGATTTGGTTGCAACCAAATTTCATGGATATTCACCATCCATTGACACTCCAAGTGATTTAGATGATGCCGTTGATACTACAACGACCTTCATCATGGAAGCTTTTGAAGAAGCATGCCCTCTACGGTCTGTGAAGATCACAAGAAGAACCCCTTGGTGGAACTCTGATCTGGCGAAACTCAGGAAACAATGTAGAAAGAGTTGGAACAGACGACGTTCGGCTGGTTCGGAGGCTTTCAGGTCGGCTCGCAAGGCCTACAGGAAAGCTCTCCGGTCTGCTGAACGATCCGGCTGGAAAAACCTTTGTACAAATGTTTCCAGCTTGAGTGAAGTCAGTCGGTTAAACAAAATCCTTGCGAAATCTAAGGATTTCCGGGTGAACGAACTTCGTTTGCCAAATGGCGATCTGACTTCCTCTGATGAGGAAGTTCTGGAATGCTTATTCAGCACACACTTCCCTGGATGTGTGGATATTACATCTTCGGATGAACCTGATATCTTTTCTTGTAGTTATGATTCTTTAGCTTCGGCTCGGAGTATTGTAACTATAGAATCGATTGAGTGGGCTCTAAATAGCTTTGCTCCTTTCAAATCTCCTGGGGCAGATGGGATTTATCCTATTTTGCTTCAGAAGGGATTTGATTATTTCAAACATGTTTTGAAAAAACTACTTGTTTGCAGTTTTGCTACAGGGTATATTCCCAAATCCTGGAGGGATATTACTGTAAAGTTTATTCCGAAAGTGGGTCGTGCGTCGTATGAAGAGGCAAAGAGTTTCAGACCTATCAGTTTGACCTCTTTTCTTCTGAAATGCTTACAACGCATTGTGGATCATCATCCGTGATATTCATCTGGCCAACGTGCCTCTTCATGTGAACCAACATGCCTACCAATCTGGTAAGTCCACTGTGACTCTTTTACACAAGGTTGTTTACGATATCGAGAAAGCATTCGCTCAAAAGCAATCTTGTTTGGGTGTTTTCTTAGATATCGAGGGTGCCTTTGACAACGTGCCTTTTGATGCCATATTGGAAGCCGCACGGAGTCATGGTATATCTCCAATGATTTCCAATTGGATTCACCAAATGCTCAAAAACCGATATCTCTTCTCGACATTGCGTCTAGCAGGGATTAGGAAATTGAGTGTTTGTGGATGCCCCCAAGGGGGAGTCTTATCACCGCTTTTGTGGAATCTCGTAGCAGATACGCTATTGAGGCAACTCAATAATAGCGGTTTTCCTACTTATGGTTTTGCCGACGACTACCTATCATTGTTAGTTGGTATGTGCATCAGCATCCTTTTCGACCTGATGCAAAACGCCCTTCAGGTAGTTGAGGGTTGGTGTCGCCAATATGGCCTTTCGGTTAATCCGAGTAAAACATCTATTGTTCTTTTCACGAAAAGGCAAAACCGTAATGGCGTTAGACCTTTGCGTCTCTTTGATTCTGAAATCGATGTGACTGAACAGGTAAAGTACGTTGGAGTCATTCTTGATTCCAAGCTTTCCAGGACACCTCACATTGAGTTCAGAATCAAGAAAGCTTGTATGGCCTTCGGGCAATGCCGGCGTACTTTTGGTACAACTTGGGGTCTAAAACCCAAGTATATCAAATGGATTTACACAACTGTGGTTCGGCCAGTATTGGCTTATGGATGTCTTGTGTGGTGGCAAAAGGGTGAAGTGAGAACGGTCCAATCAAAATTAGGCCATCTCCAAAGGATGTGCTTAATGGCGATGTCTGGAGCGTTCTCTTCAACTCCCACGGCAGCGCTCGAAGTTCTCTTTGACGTTGCCCCACTACACATTCATCTCAAACAAGAAGCACTTTCTTGCACTTACCGGTTACGGGTACTCGGTCTACTAGAGGAAACTCCTGTGAACCGCACATCAACACACACCTCGTTGTTTTCACTTTTGGTGAATTGGGACAAAATTGTCCTTGCTCCAAGTGATCTTACAATTGCTTGTAATTTTCCATATAGGACATTTTCCACGAAATTCCCTTCACGGGAAGAGTGGACATCTGGTTATCTGGAAAGAAGTATTTCAGACGGCATCGTATGTTACACTGATGGCTCCCTTCTCGAAGGTCGAGCAGTTGCTGGTGTTTATTCTCGTGAGCTAAGGCTGTATCAGTCTTACTCACTTGGTAGACACTGCACCGTTTTTCAGGCCGAAATCTTTGCTCTTATGTGCGAAGTGCATTCAGCACTTCAGCAGCACGTAATGGGCAAAGTAATATACTTCTGTTCAGATAGCCAGGCTGCTATTAAAGCACTTGCTTCGGCCAACTCCAGGTCGAAGATAGTTATCGCTTGTCGAACTCAAATCGAGGAGCTGAATTCAGCAAACGCTGTTCACCTTCTATGGGTACCTGGTCATTCTTCCATCGCTGGAAATGAATTGGCTGATGAGTTAGCTCGCTCTGGAGCATCACATGACTTCATTGGCCCTGAGCCAGCTATTCCGATATCGAAGTGTTGGATTAAGCTTCAGATTCACACCTGGGCTGTCACTCAACACAGACAATATTGGAATAGTTTGGAGTCATGTCGTCAAACCAAATTGTATAGTGCTGAGCCATCTCTACGGGTGGCGAAGTATCTAACTAATCTGTCTAAGCAGAATTGCAGCATGCTGGTCAAAGCATTGACTGGCCACTGCCGACTCAGCTATCACATGGCGAATATTCAGCAAGCTGATTCATTTGCCTGTGATAGCTGTGAATCCGATTATGGAACTTCGTATCATTTGATATGTAACTGTCCAGTTTTCGCGCAACTGCGTTTCCGAGTATTCGGTAAACACTTATTAAGTGAAACAGACTTCAGAAACCTGAATCTTCAGGATATTCTGTTGTTCTTAACCCGCTGTGGTAAATAGCTATAGGCGTATTCGCTTTATGCGTTATTACAGTGCCCTTTTCAGGGCGCTGTTTGAACCCATTGTGGTACGCTTGTGCGTTAGTACCCTCTTCCAGGGTATTTTTCCTATTTCCCTACCTCTCCCCATCCCCATCCAAATCCTTTTTCCTTCCTTTTCCCTCAGGTAGATGATGAAATAGGCTGTTATTTTGGCGATGGCACAAATGTCCCAAAAGGAGGATAACGTGCCTCTGGAGCCGGCCTTCTGATACCTGATACCCCAATGCGACCGAGATCCCCATCACTTTTTCTTTTTTTCCGCCGAACAATGCAACGCGTTCGAGAACTCCATCGCAACTGCCCCAAACACGCGTCATTTTTTTTTCGCCGCACAATCAATACTCATCTAAAAGATTAGCGTAGCTCTTAATTCATAGTTCAACTAAGCATTCGTCAGCACAACCCCTATGAAATTATTCCAAAACTTTTTCAGAAGAAGTTCTTTTAGTTTACGAAGTAGATTTGAGATTTTCAGATTTCACAAATAACAAAAATTTTAGTTTAGTTTGGTTTGGTTTGGAAACTAGATCAGGTTTGCAACAAAAGCAAATCGAGTCCAGAATAAACTAGAACTTCGGTCAAAACGTTATAATTTCATCGAAAATCCATAAATTCGTGAATAATCAGGTTTGGCAGCCACTGTATACATAGTTATAGCTAGTAGGCTTGCACTTAGAGCCGATAGGCGTGAGAATTGAGATGCAACCACGAAAGCTAGATGCGCAACTTTGTGGCATTCAAATAGCAAAAGCCCAAGTCGGATAAGATAGGTAAATATCGTAAGACGGGGGCTGTCTGCGCAGCAAAACAATACCCATGAATAGATAAGGCCTGTTTGATTTGCTGCGTTTCAACATTCAAGCCTTGCCTTAGACTTAGATTGAAGTTATTATCTACGAGTTGAAACAAATTGCACCAAGATTGTTGATTAGTAATTTAAGTTTTTTTTATCTTTTCCATCATTGCAGATAACAACCTGAGTGAAAAGCAAAACTACGCCGATCAAGAAAAAGAGAACGTTTCAAATTACGACGATCATCAACAGTACCGAAGTCAGCAACAGTCACCGCAGCAGCAGCAGCCTTCACAGGTCATCGACCCGTTCCTGGCCATTCCCGAGCCGCCCGAGAATCTCCAACTGCAGCAATGTCCCATTTGTTCGCGCAACTTTGTGCCAACGTCGCTGGCCAAGCACATCGGCATCTGCGAGCGGATGCAGTCCAAGAAGCGTAAACCGTTCGATTCGTCCCGACAGCGACGCGAGGGAACCGAACTGGCCTCGTACCTGCCAAAGAACTTCGGTCTGCCCCAGAATCACCCGCAGACGCGAGTTTCACCACCAAAAACGGTAAGTTGCTGCTAGCTGGAGCTCGCCCGGCGCGGAATGATTTATTTGTATTTGCGGTTGCGCTTAAGTGCATTAAAAGGTCCATTATATTCAGGGCGGACCGTAAAGTATACAACATTCAAACAGTTGACATTTGTTACGGATCTTATCTGCATTTAAACTCGTAGCTCTGTGCGTCCTACGCACTCCTAAAAGGTCCAATTGAAAGGGAAATCGAAGTCCGATTGTAGCTAGGGCTGAACAAATTGGCGACGAATGTATTTTCAATTTGTAACTGACCAAGTACTACACATGTAGCACTGTTAACGAACGGCTGACGTAACTCGAGAAGCGGTTTGTCCATCTTTTAATGCAAATCAACGATCGTTTTGCCCTGTCTGTAGGTATTACGAACGCACGGCTTTGTCTGCTTTAATGACTAGTTTGTCTTGACGATTCCGACTGTACTTAATGGAAGATAGTTTTTCATTAGCACATAACGTTGTGTTTCATTGGATTTAAATTGGCTCCAAATGGGCAATCATAAGTCTGCTGGTTGAATTCTAATTAGAGTGATGTCACTTCACATGGTTTAAAATATCGGTTCAATGGAACATTGAAATGACTAAAACGGCCACTACGATATTAAGAGCGCTACCGTAGCCTCATGTGTTTGGCATAAGGCTCAATCGAAAATTGCATATTTTCAAAAAAAAATAAAATAAAAACACTTCAAAATGATCAATATTTAAATCGAATCATATTAGAATGTCCGATTGTTCGTTTGGTCAACTATGCTTTGGTTTGTCAGTCCAAAGCCTTACCATCTGAACCATTTCTCATATTCTACTGAGGTACATTATATGCCACTTTTGTTAAGGCAACCTGTCACTTGAATCAATGATCAATCATTGCAATCATCAAGAAAAAGCAAAGTTACTATGTTTGATTTTTCTGCCTGCCAGCAGTTGCGTTGAGTGTTTGAATTTCGTAGAACAAAAACTGCTGTAAAATGTAACTTTTTAGCATACTTGCATGTCTGAAAAACGGATAAATATGATCAAAACATCCTCCTATCAGTACATAATGTTCACAAAAGTTGTAAGGAATAATAAACATATCTTTCATTTAAGGGTTGCCACGATATTTTATATGGCCTCCACGGGCATTTTTTAAAGGCGAAAAATGACCAAAAAAACACAATTTTGACTTGAGGCACCTCAAAACTTTCACCAATTTAAGTGAAAATTTGACCAGAAGTTTGTTTCAGCATTAGAATTAAGATATGGGGGTGACTGGCTGAATTCGAGAAATTTCATTTTTTATGAAGAGGTCTAATGTATATCAATCGGACATTCTTATTTTCTGAAGAAAAGTGCTTTTCCAATTTTGGAGAATATGCTGCAACTGTAAGAAAAATTTGCTTCAATGATCCATTGTGGGTTTAGGGTATTATCGTACTTGCTACACATTGTTCTTCAACTTGAGCACCACCATTCAGCTAGAGTAAACTTGTTAACGTCTTGAAAAAAAAATCTGATTATGAGGTCCACAATATTCTGATTGGCAGGACTTTAATGTAATTCTGGGGAGTTTCGAAAGGAATACTGGATGACATTTGGGGAAATTTGCAGTCAGAAATTACCGGTTCAGTCTACGGTAAACAGAATTCTGCTGGGATTATCACGTAAATCACGTAAAAAATTGTGTGAAATTCCAAAAAAAAAAACACACTGGGGACGAACTTTGCTGTAACTTTGAGGAAAAATATTTAGTTGCAGATTCCGGTGAGAATTTATATTTGCGTGTGTAGGAAAATTGTAGTGGTATTCTGCAAGTGAATATCACTAAAACTTCAAAAGCTATTCTGCCGTGTGCAGCATAGTTGTCCCTTGTTAATAGGAAGTCCCACAGAACATGGGACAACTATGCTGCAGAAGTTGCTACTGGAGAAATTCTTTACAAATCTGCAGAAGGAATTCTTTGAGAAATTTTTGGAGGAATTCCTCAATGAGAAAGTCCTGTACAAAGTTTATAAGAAACTCATAGAAAAAATCCTTGTAGAAGTCCTAAAGTCATTTCATAAGGTATATCATCAAAACTACAGAATTCAGTAATAAATGTCAGTCCTAAAAGATTCACATTAGACACATAAGGAGTGTATCGGAAATTAACTATAAACATTCAGGATGCTCTATCTCGAAGCATGTTTGGTCTTATCATTTCGGTTCTTCTATCAAATCATCACAATATAGTCAAGTTTAGAACAGCCTGAAAAAAATTGAAAAATGTTTAGCATTATTGAAAATATTGTAGAATGAATACATCTCACAAATTAAAATTTTGGACAAATTGTTGTTTTTTAAAGATTTTTCAGCGTTTCAATAACCTGTAGCGAATAAAACTTGTGCGGCGAAAAATCCAAAAAATATTAATTATTGTTAGCAGTTATGTACACATAACATATCACCGAACACCAACTTAAAAAAATATTTATGATCGAAAAACTCTCAACATTTAAAAAATGGCCTATCCTAAAAATACACTTATTTTTTGTCGAACTTTGACAGTCTGTTTTAAATATATTCAAAGGTTATACAATTCCGTTCTCTACTAAAGCTACCTCGTCGTTAAGTTTAAAAACATTTCCAGTTTAAAAATATTGAATTATTAATTTGATGTATTTTTTATTTGCGTAATCGTGCTTTGAATGAGCATCAAAAAATGGGGTCCCTGAAAAATGACCTTTTTTCATTTTTAAGAATTGCGCTAAAATGGAGTCGCTTTTTTTCTTGAAAATAATTTTTTACCTGTATTATGAGCAATCTGGGAAAGAATATATTTGCGCTAAAATATTTAAAAAAATCAAAAAATTTTCCATTTTTTCCGCAGTTTCAAATTTTTAAGAGGTGTCCAAAATTTCAAGATCATGCGTTTAAACTTTGAGATTGATGTCCATGTAAAATAATTATTTTTACAAAAGCAAAAGTGCCATTCCTTTTTCTAAGGATTTATATAGTACCTCCAAAAATAAAATTATTTATAACTCGAATAAATTATTTTTTAGGATGTTTTGAACATATATAGTTAATTTTCGATACACTCCTTACAGTCAGGTTTTTTTTACGCGGTTTTTTTACAAGGTTTTCATTTACGAGGTTTTTTTTACGCGGATTTTTGAATTAACGCGGTTTTTATTACGCGGATTTTTGAATTAACGCGGTTTATTTTTACGCGGATTTTTGAATTAACGCGGTTTTCATTTACGTGGATTTTTAATTTTAAGCCGGAATTTTTCCAAGCATTATTATAGAGTTTTTTCTACATATTTCTGTAGTTTTGGTGCTTAACAGCATTAAAAAGGTAGAATATGATGCAGAGTAATTTTCTGGATATCCAAGGACATCCAAACTGTTCTGAGTTTAGATCCTAAAGTCTACGTCTGTAACGGAAACTTCTTGCATTATACAAAGCAACGATTTGTAATCTATTATACCTAGTAAGTATTTTAAAAGTTCAATAGACAGTTTCAGATCAGTCGGGATATCCTAGGTCATGCAAACTGTTCTGGAGTTTAGATCCCATATTCTACGGGTGCAGCGGTAACTTCTAGCATTACACAAAGCAACGATTTGTAATCTATTAAGCCCAGTAAGTATTTTGAAAGTTCAATAGACAGTTTCAGATCAGTCGGGATACCCTAGGTCATCCAAACTATTCTGGAGTTTAGATCCTAAAGTCTACGGGTGCAGCGGTAGCTTCTTGCATCATACAAATCAACGATTTGTAATCTATTATGCTCAGTAAGTCTTTTGAAAGTTCAATAGATAGTTTCAAATCAGTCGGGATATCCTAGTTCATCCAAAATATTCTGGGGTTTAGATTCTAAAGTCTACGGGTGTACCGGTAACTGCATTCATAATACAAAGCTACGACTTGTAATCTTTCATGACTTACTGAACATCTCAAAGTTTAATAGACAGCATCAGATCTGTTGAGATGTCTAAGGACATCCAAACCGTTCTTGAGATTACATGAACTTTTTTCATTGTACAAATCTACGATTTGTAATCTATTATGTCCAGAGATTATTATTATATCTATTATTGTATCTATCTATCAGATAATTATGTCTATTATGTCCATTTCTGGCTGTTCAATTGGCTGCTTTGGAATATTTTAAAACTATTTTGGAATAATTATTAATTCAATCCCTGTCTAATTATGTATTGTTACTATTTTTAGCTTGAGAAACTACTGTCATAGCCATAGACTTTAAAAACTGAGTTCCAGAACACTTAGGATTACCTGGAATATCCCAAAGTTTTGCTTTGTGACCTTTAACTATCAACCTTCGAGCAATCGCGCTGTTGTATTTTGTACAACACGTTGAAATAATCTCGCTTTTCGTGTTCAGTAATTAGCGTGGTGCTGACGGTGGTGGGCAACCGCGCGAGTTACGGAAGGTTAAGTGAACATGATTTACTGCCTCTACTTCGACACTTATGCGACAACTGTGAGATGGATGTCAATTTCTTGATTTTGCTTTGGCTGACCAAGCCATGTGGGAAATTACACTGTTGAAAAAGCTTTGACATCCATGTGCACAACAGAACATGTGTTCGATGAACAAATTGAGATTTGAAATTATGAAAAGAAATCCACGTACTCCGGTGAGACTCGAACTCACGACTCCCAATTCGCTAGACGGGCGCTTCTATTCCTTCAAGCTACGGAGTCACTCGACTATCTCCGTCGCCAGCAGGCCTAGAACTGAACTCGATTCCACAATCGCACATGGTTATCTTCTTTTCACAATCCAAACCCCCTTCGGATGGGATTAGATGAACATCTAACACATTGTCTGTTGTGCACATGTATGTCAAAGCGGGAGAGGAAGTTATTTTTAATTGTCGAGAGCTTCGGGCACTGCCTTCCAATCACTTATTGGTATGGCAATTAGTGTGCAGTCGGACTCTCGACGGGTCGGTCCTCGGCCGACCGAATACGGTAAGGGTGACCGTAGCACCTTACAAATGTCAATTTCTTGATTTTGCTTTGGCTGACCAAGCCATGTGGGAAATTACACTGTTGAAAATGCTTTGGCATCCATGTGCACAACAGAACATGTGCTCGATGAACAAATTGAGATTTGAAATTATGAAAAGAAATCCGCGTACTCCGGTGAGACTCGAACTCACGACTCCCAATTCGCTAGACGGGCGCTTCTAATCCTTCAAGCTACGGAGTCACTCGACTATCTCCGTCGCCAGCAGGCCTAGAACTGAACTCGATTCCACAATCGCACATGGTTATCTTCTTTTCACAATCCAAACCCCCTTCGGATGGGATTAGATGAACATCTAACACATTGTCTGTTGTGCACATGTATGTCAAAGCGGGAGAGGAAGTTATTTTTAATTGTCGAGAGCTTCGGGCACTGCCTTCCAATCACTTATTGGTATGGCAATTAGTGTGCAGTCGGACTCTCGACGGGTCGGTCCTCGGCCGACCGAATACGGTAAGGGTGACCGTAGCACCTTACAAATGTCAATTTCTTGATTTTGCTTTGGCTGACCAAGCCATGTGGGAAATTACACTGTTGAAAATGCTTTGACATCCATGTGCACAACAGAACATGTGCTCGATGAACAAATTGAGATTTGAAATTATGAAAAGAAATCCACGTACTCCGGTGAGACTCGAACTCACGACTCCCAATTCGCTAGACGGGCGCTTCTGCCATACCAATAAGTGATTGGAAGGCAGTGCCCGAAGCTCTCGACAATTAAAAATAACTTCCTCTCCCGCTTTGACATACATGTGCACAACAGACAATGTGTTAGATGTTCATCTAATCCCATCCGAAGGGGGTTTGGATTGTGAAAAGAAGATAACCATGTGCGATTGTGGAATCGAGTTCAGTTCTAGGCCTGCTGGCGACGGAGATAGTCGAGTGACTCCGTAGCTTGAAGGAATAGAAGCGCCCGTCTAGCGAATTGGGAGTCGTGAGTTCGAGTCTCACCGGAGTACGTGGATTTCTTTTCATAATTTCAAATCTCAATTTGTTCATCGAGCACATGTTCTGTTGTGCACATGGATGTCAAAGCATTTTCAACAGTGTGAGATGGAGTTTTAACAACCAGTGTTGCAAAACTTCATATCATTCATTTGAACATTAACCAACAAATCTTTTCAAACATTTTTCCTTCTATTCATGTTCAAAACGATTTCATTCAATCAGGACACCTATCAAATGAGAAGCGAATCCTTGTCAATTCAATACATTGTCACTCGAATGAGTAGCTGGGCACGAAACACGAGAAAACCCTGCTAAATTCCGCCAGACTGAAAAAATATCGAATGTCGGGTCAAAGTTGGGTCAATTTGTATCGAATGTTGAGCCACTGTTGGACCAACATCGACCAAGTATTGGGTCCATGTTGGGTTTGGTGGCCAAAATAAAAATAGGTGAATGATAGGTTGATGTCGGGTTTGACGTCATCAATGATGGTAAAAGCTTTAAACCTTTAAACAATAGCTTGGCAGTTTGTGTAACTTGTAGAAATTTTGAGTGACAGACAAAAATCTTAAAATGTTGTCTTAAAATAATTCGTTGAGTTCATTTTTTAATATAAAATTAAGAAGGAAATTATTGAGTTAAAGTTATAAAACATGGTTTTCATTTACGCGGATTTTTGAATTAACACGGTTTTTTTACGCGGATTTTTGAATTAACGCGGTTTTTTTAACGCGGTATGTATCCCCCACGTAAAAAAAAAACCTGACTGTATTAGGAAATGTAAGAATGAACCTTCGGAAGGATTGCGGAATAATGTGCAGGTATTACAGAAGGAATTCCTGGAGGAATCAATCACAGAAGAAGTATTCAACTGGGCTAGGTATGTAATCTCGAGACACACGCTTCGCGGCGTGATAGTCACGTTATTTAATTATCACACCAGGTCCGCTCCACTTTGCAAGAATCCCAGAGTGAATTGCTGAAGAAATCTCAGAAGAAACTCCTGGAGGTATCTGAAATGAATTTTTTGGATGAAACTTGAGGGAATTCCGAAAGGAATCCAGCAAAGTATTCGTAAAGGAATCTCGGGATTAATTTATGAAGCAATACTCGAAGAATTTTGGAAGGAACTGTGGGAGAAACTAATGAAGGAGAAATCAAGCAGAAATCTAGAAGAAGGATCCTAGAGGAATCACGAAAAGTACGCCTAGAAGAATCCAGGAAGGAATCCCAAAAAGAACTCCTGGAGGAATCACAGAGGGTTTTCCTGAATGACTTTCACAATGAAGTCCTTGATGAATCACTGGAGGAAGTTCTGGGTGAATCTTAAACAGAATTCCTGGACAAATCTCAGAAATGACTCCTGGTTAATCTTGGAAGAAAATGGAATCTCAGAAAGCATTCCGCGAGAAGCCGGTGAAGGAACTTCTGAAGGAACAGCTTCTGGAGAAATGTCAGAAAAAGGAATCCTGAAAAAAAGGAACCCCAAAAAGAACTCCTTGAGGAATTTCAGAAGACGCTCCTTGGGGAATCCCAAAAAGAAATATTGATTAATCTTAGAAGAAAACCATGAGGATTCCCAGAAGGAACTGCGTAAATAACCCGTAAATGAACTCCTGAATGAATCCTCAGAAAGAAATTTCTGAAGGAATCTCGGAAGAAAATCCCAGAAGAAACCTGGGATTCCTCAAGAAAGAAATCTTTCTGGGATTTCTTATGAAGTTTTTTTAGAATTGATGATGATGATGATGATCGTGTACCCACCATCAGTGCAAGGATTACCTATGGCTGCAGAGTCATACCGGAAGGGAATAATCTACCTGATGGTTTGTTGTAGCAGCGCAAGCTAAATTCACTGGAGACCTTCGGAAGACAACACGATGGTTGTTATCTCGTGACAAAGTCTGGCAACCCCAGGAACATTTGTCCGGAAATCAATTCATTTAGCTTCCTTAGGCTTCCCCGCCCGAAACCTTAAGTATCATGTAATTTAAATATGATTAATTATTGAGTTGACCAATTACCTGATTTCACCTGAAATAATAAATATTATTATTATGATACTAGAATTGTAATTGACCTATATTACAAGTACAACTTTATTTACCTGAACAGCGCTGGAGCAAATCGTTGTTATATAAGTGAAAGTTAAAATCATGCAAATAACACTGAAACAAATGATGTGTTAGTGGTGTAAAAATAAAATAAAATTCTTTCAGGAGTACCCTTTGAGAATACTCCAAAAGTTCATTCTGAGATTCATTCAGGAGTTCCTTTTGGAATTCCTCGAGCACTTCCTTTGAGGCAGAAGCGCCAACTTGGTCAAATTATTGGGGGCAAAGCCTGTTTTTCCTGATTTTTTGTGTGGGAAAATTCAAAAATCGTCTAATATTGGGGTGGAAAAAATATGCTTGCCCACAAATTCTTCCCAACCAAGCTGAATAAGATCAAGTTTCAGGCAATTTGGCCGACATAATACCTCATGATGAAGAGAACAAACCTGCCGATGATACCCTATGTCACCCTTTATAATTTTTAGAAAATTAGGGTTATTTTTTTTAATTAAAAACTTTCAAAAGTTCATCTGGAAAAACCTGGAAAACTCAGGGAATTTTATGTTGAATTATGAGTAGACACCTTGTATGTATTTTAAAATACAGATGTTGTTGTGGATGGTTTGTTCTGGGTATAAAAAATGGTTTGACACTTGCAGGACCGGTACTGACCCTGTGAAATTAGATGTTGGCCACACGAACACTCGCGACATTGACATTCTGTGGCAAATTTTTCTATTTACTTGTTAAGTCAAAGTCCACGCTCAATACAAATTTAGAAAATAGTAATTGTACTGGAGATCATGTAAATTGTTGAAATCGTAATCAAATGCCACTCAAATTGCTGGGATATCAGAGACATGCAGACGAAACACTGGGATTTTTTTTAATTACCGTACGGGTTTGGGCCGAAGAGTCTCAGATTTTCATGAAACTTTTTCCACAGGCAGGGTTCATGGATAATGGATATATAAATAAAAAAATGAGTAAAATTCAGGGTCGCCTATTTTCCCAGAAAACTCAGGTGGAATTTTTTCATATGTTTGCACAGACAAACAGACGTCTCACTTTACTCACTTCCCATCGTTCCCCTTTTCAAAGGATTATTCAAATATTCTGTAGTTCGCAAATCGCTCCCCAACTAACATTTATTGTGAATGTAAACGCCAACAAAGCGTTCTCAATACGGCTTGATGCTGAGTTACTGTGTTGTACATATGGACGGAAGCTTCTATGCAAGCCCTATACTAATGAATCTGGCGAACTTAATCCACATGTACATGCAGTGCGAGCAGCTTCTATGCCACCAAGTCATAGCTTTTTTCTCGGGTCCTATGTAACCACTAACTGAATAGCATCATGAGAAGGCGCTTTGACAGCCTTTTCACAGTTGTTAAAAAATAGTTATACGGCATCCCCAAATAATTCGCTTAAATATAATTAGGTTATGGATACCATGACCCAATACATGTGTAACTGCAACTATCGCTTTTAAAATTGAATAATTAAAGTACTTGCCGCTACTTGGAATCGAACTCCTGATCTCCGTATCCACTGGTCCCGATGATGTCCTCGCTGCCACACTGCTATATATATAAATATCATAGTAAATAGCCCGTTTAGCTTTACTCCAGACAAGGCTTTATAATTGTGCCACAAGAAACCTTACCCAACTTCATGTTGCTGTAAAAGATTGTGAAACGTCAAACGCCATAATGTTTACATCGAACATGCTGTGTGGTTGCTCCAACAGGTTCTTTATCACAGCTAAAAGAATGTTCCTTTAACAGCTACGTAGCGCTGCTATTTTGTGTATTTGGCAACATTACAAAACGTGCTGTATAAAAGCTTTATTGGTTGGGACTCTTATACGCAGCAGGCTTTAATTTGCGCAGCTCAAAGCTGAAAGAAATGTAAGCTTTATTCTCAGGTCTTGAGGGAATTCAATATACATACATTTAGTCTTTCCTTACCGGCTCGGGACTCTAGCCGACGCGGAGGAATTCAGTAGTCACCACCTAAATAACTAAGCAATGATAGTCCCATTTAATACACTATTAGGCAATCATCAGGATACAAATCTTTACCTGGTCCTACTATGGAGAAAAAAGTATACTGAATCAGTATTACTGATGTATGCAGAAGTGACGTGCGAGCTAGTAATTGGACCTACAATATAAATCATATATTTAGCATAACCTACTCCTAACGTCTAAACCAAAGATTCTGCTCGCCACTCACACAAGTGATACTACGAGTTCACAAGATCACCGTATGCTATCGCACTTCAGCCCGAAATACTTCCAAAATATAACAATTCAATAAATTTCACAAAATTCCTTATTTTCTGCATTCAGAATCTCACGCAACAGCTCTACCACATTTCATTCGTCATGCATCTGTTTCCCTGATTGCTGTCTGTATGACAACCTGTTTGGCATGTATTCTGCAGTCGACACTGGCGGCCTGTCATTGTCCGTGCTGCCAGAACATCCCCCGCCCCGTGGATCGAGGGGAGGGTCCACCGTAGATCCACCAAGTTCCATCATCGCCAACTTTACAACTGGACGTTTCAACTTACCGGTTGTCGTCCGTACAATTGCTTGCCGAACTCTCCCGTCCTTACCAAAAATTACTTCATCTACAATACCTCTCGTCCACGATCTTCTTTTGCCTTCTGCTACATAGACAAGGTCGCCGACCTTCAGAGACCTGACTTCATCCAGCCACTTAGTCCTCCTGTTGATGGTTGGGAGATACTCTTTCGACCATCGCTCCCAGACGTCGTTCGCTAACTGCTGAGATCTTAGGAAGCTACTCCGCAGGACACATCCTGGATCAACCGGCGGTTCCATAGGCTCATGCGCACCAGATGAGCATCCGAGTATAAAATGATTTGGAGTCAAAGCTTCGGAACTATTTATCTCCTGCGGCATGTAGGTGAGCGGTCGGGAGTTAATCAACCCCTCTACTTCGACAAGCGTTGTCCACAATATTTCATCGGTCAATTTGCGCCCATCGTCCAACGTGGTCATGCCTTCCTTTACGCTCCGCACCATTCGTTCCCACACTCCGCCCATGTGTGGAGCGGAGGGGGGATTGAAGGACCATTTGGTTCGCGCGTCGGTGAAAGTACCGGCGCAACCAAGAGCTATTTGCTTTTGTAGTTCTCGGCTGGCACAGACGACGACCAACAGTCACTTCCAATGGGCCCATGTAATCGATACCAACGTAGCTGAAGGGTCGGACGTTCGAGATCAATCGTTGTTCGGGTAAAGGAGCCATCCGAGGAGGAAACGGTTTACATTTGCGTACCTTGCAAGCGATACAATTCCGGCTAACGTTTCCAACAGCCGAGCGTAGACGCGATATCTCGAAACGTTGACGAACTTCGTTAACGACCGTTTCTGTGTTCGCGTGGCCGCATTGATGATGGTAAAACTCCAACAGTAGCTGGGTAATCTGATTGTCCCTGGGGAGTATTACAGGGAACCTCGCGTCGAAATTCGCGTGGGCAGCGGCAGCTGTCCTTCCTTCCATTCGAACAATTCCGTATTCGTCGGTGAACGGTGACAGCTTATACAGCGGGCTGCTCTTCTCGATGGACTTCCACTCCGCGACAGGCTGATCGCGGTTCTTCAACAGGGTTCGCATTTCATCCGGATAGCATTCGGTTTGTGCCGTTCTCCATAGAAAGCACTCTGCTCGCTGGAACTCTTCTTGCTTCAGTGGCACGCCACACGAGGGAACCGACCATTTGAGACATTTCATTTGGTTTATAGTTGCTGGTATAGTTTCTATTGGCCGCCCAAGAACACGCAATCGACAGTTGCTGATGAAGCGATATAGGCAGGCTACAGTTCGCAGTAATACGCTCCACTTCGAGATCCTTGAAACATCTATAATCGTGGCGGGCAGCGAGATGTGAGCCAACACGAAACTCGTTCGCAACTCTTCGGCAGTGTTCGTCTTCACTCGTTGTTGCGGCCACTCATCTTCAGGAAGGTAGAGAAACGCTGGTCCTTTAAACCATCTACCATTCGAATCCGGTTCTGTGTCGCGTACCCATTTCGTCAGGCAGTCGGCCACGTTGTCCTTGGATGGTACCCATCGCCAGCACTCAGCTTGTGTTAACGACAATATCTCTCCGATACGATGAGCGACAAACTGTTTGTATCGTCTATGGTCCGAGCGAATCCACGAGAGTACCGTCGACGAATCGGTCCACAAATACACGTCCCGAGGTTGTACAGAATGGTTCGACAGAACAGTGTTTACCATTCTCGACCCCAACACTGCCGCTTCCAATTCTAACCGTGGTATCGACAGGTGCTTAAGGGGGGCCACTTTGCTTTTCGCCATAACCAATGTACATTGCACTTGCTCGGAATCGTCCTTAATGCGGAAGTACACAGCACATCCATAGCCGGCTTCGCTGGCGTCAGTGAAAACGTGACACTGTAGCGTTCGATAAAACATTGGATCCATCAGGGCGAAGTAGCAACGCGGAACGCTAAGCTCACTTATAGCGGGTAGCAGTTCCACACAGCGCGTCCATTTGGCAAACTCCTCGTCCTTCATTTCCTCATCCCATTGTACTCCACTTCTCCACAGATCTTGGATCAAAGTACGTCCGTGAACAAGGTACGGTGCTAACAAGCCAAGGGGATCAAAAAGACTCATAATGATCCTAAGAGCGATGCGTTTCGTCGGCCTTCTATTATCGGAGACAAAGGGAAGTAACTCTGGCGCCAGTTCGGTTGAAAAGGTCAAAGTATCGGAATCCGGGTGCCACAACATCCCTAGAACACGTTCCCACCTTTCTTCCGGGACAGATTGCAGCAAACGTGGTTCCTTGTCCGGAGTTTCGCCGAGCTTTTCCAACACTTCGTCACTGTTGCTAACCCAGTTCCTCATCTCGAAACCTCCGCGGGCATGGATGGTACGTACTTGCATGGCTAATTCTGCCGCTTCTTCAGGAGTATCGGCGCTGTCGTAGTAATCGTCCATGTAGGTTTTATTTTTGATCGCCTCCGCCGCCAAAGGGAATTCGTTCGCCCATTTATCCGCATTGACACGTAGCACATACTGCGCAACGCAGGGTGAACAAGTTGCTCCGAACATCGCAACGTCCGCTATGTACACTTCAGGTGGATAACGAGGATCGAACTGGAACAAGAAGCACTGGAAATACTTGTCCGATTGTCGCATTCGTAGTTGTAAAAACATTTCCCGGATATCTCCTCCAAATCCGATGCGTTTCTCGCGGAACTTGCAAATTACAGACGGAAGCGACACCAGAAGGTCAGGGCCCTTTAGCAACAGCGAGTTTAGCGAGACTCCGTTCACCTGCGCCCTACCGTCCCAAACCAGTCGCTTTTTCTGCTTCTTTGGATGCGTCACCAAGCCCAGCGGTAAGTACCACACTTGTCTGCTGCTGATCTCGACTAGTTCTTCTTCCGTGGCCTTGTGAATATAGCCCTTCTGTATATAATCGATGATTTGCTGGTTCACGCTGTCTCGTAGACTCGAATTTTTGGCTAATTGAGCCTCGAAACTTTTCAGTCGCTTCATCGCCATTGGAAGGCTATCCGGCACCTCGACATCATCGGTTTTCCAGAGCAAAGCAGTTTCATACCGCCCATCCACAAACTTGGTAGTGCTGTCCAGTATCTCACAGGCTCTCTTTTCTTCAGCGGACTGAAGCATTGGTGTTTGCCTGGTTAGCGACTCCTCCAGTACAAACTGCTGCCGGACAAGGTCGTTTAGTTCTCGGTCGGAGTCACAATTGCATTGGTGTACGTTTAGAAAGCCTTTTTTCGAGTGTCCATTTCCGTCAGGTCCATAGATAGACCAGCCTAGCAGAGACTTCACGGCGATTGGTTCTCCCGGTCGGCCCACGCAGCTATCCAGCGGCGCAAAAAGACTGAGGTTCTCCAGTCCTAGAAGGATCCTCGGAGTGGCTTCAGAGTACGACGATATGGGGAGATTCCGGAGATGTGCGAACCTTTCCGATAGTACGCCAAACATCAGGCTCTGGTTGGGTAGGTTCAATTCTTCGACAGTGTGAGCATTTTTCAAGACGAAGCGTCTCGATAGACCTTTTCCGGCTATCTCAAGGTCCACACGCTTTGAATTCTTCTCGTTTCGCATCACGCTCGCAGTCCAACGCAATTCCAATGGTTCTGGAACACCTGTGACACCAAGCTGACGCGCCAAGCTAGTTTCGATAAGAGTCAGCGAGGATCCTTCATCCAAAAACGCAAATGTTTCGCATTTCGTATTTCCGTTAAAAAGCGTAACAGGAATGATCCTGAAAAGGACCGATCTTTGCGTTCGCTCGTGCGTATTACACTCCGAAGCTCGGAGCTGACGCTGACGTGGTTCTTGCGTTGGGCGATGCAGTAGTGGGTGGTGACGAGCCCGGCATTGGACAACGTTACATCGGATTCTCGAACGACACTTCCATTGCCCGTGATCGAACAAGCAAACTTCACACAACTTGAATCGTTCGACGGCCTTTAGACGAGCTTCGAGTCCTAGCTGCTGGAATCGTTCACAGTTTCTAACACGATGATCTGTTTTTTCCGCAGATCGGGCAAGGTTGTCTCTCTGGTACGTGGTTCTGTACTCCCGACGTGTCTTCATGGGAATACACATGTCCCCTTTCCTTCGGTTTGTCCTTGTCGGCTCTCCCACCGGATGATTTCTGTTGAGTGGCGATCGTAACTTCACTGGCGTCGTCAACTATTTCCTCCATAAACATGCCGAAGTGCTGAAGCGTTGGTTCACTATACGCCCTTTTGAACCTAGCCCACTCCATCTTAATTGAGGCTGGCAACTTTTCCACTAATTCCCCAAGCAAGGTGGGATTCGACAGATGACCCTTCAGTTTTGCGGCTGCCAAGTGGTCGCATAGCTGCTGCACCGTCAGCCCAAAGTTGATCAACGAATCCAGTCTCTCAGGCTTTGGTGCCTCCACCCGACGAACCTTGTCAAGTAGGTTTTTCACCAAAATCTCCGGTCTGCCGTACAATCGCCGCAGGGTGTCCATAATCGCTCTGACGCTTTCGGGAAACATGAGCTTCGTGACGACGGCATCTCGTGCTGGACCTCGCAAACACTCGCGTAGACGAATGACGTTCTCTACGTCCGAAAAACCGCACGCTGCATTGGCCGACTCGAAACTGTGGACGAATATCGGCCACTCTTCCGGATCACCCGAAAATGTGGGAAGCTTCTTCGGCCAAATCTGTCTCGCTGCTATCTGTGCGGCGTTTGGCCCCACCCCGTGAGAGCTCATCACGGATCCTTCGTCCTCATGCGGCAACCTGGAAGCATTCGGTTCAACTCCGTAGTAACGACGTCGGTTGACGGAACCATCGCGCTCCGTCCGAAAGTTGGAAACCCTGTCCAAAACGTTGTGTCTGTGGGCTTCTCCGCGTTCGCTTCCCGCGTCGACTTGTGGTGGTCGAATTGAACTTGCCAAATCGTTATTTCTGCTGTGCTTGCTTAGTTCGTGTTGACTTTTCAACCAGGCCTTTGTCCTACTCTTGCGACCCGAAACGCTCGAATTTTGACTGCTTTCCTCGTCAGCAATCTGATCTTCCAACTCGAACTTCTCCCGCAAGTACTTCTCTTGTATTGCCAATTCCTTGGCCTGAATAGCATGCTCCCGTTCCTTTAGTAGCTTCTCCTTCTCCAGCCGGATGCTTTCTTCCTCCAGCCGCGCCTGTTCCTGCTTCAATTTCCGTTCCTCCAACAGTCGCTCGTCCTCTAATCGCTGCAATGCTAATTGCGCTCGAGCCCTGGTGGTTGAAGTACTGGACTTGGAAGATCGCATCTCCCTATCGGACGGTTTGGTAGAAATTACAACTTCCGGATTCTTTATCGGAGTCACATTTCCGGCGGAGGGTTCACCGCCCGCGGCGGCGTTGGAAACAGCCATAGCCTTGGATTTTGCAGAGCTTTTGGACTTGTCGGACGTTTTCTTCAGTTCGGCGTTGCTTGTCTTCGTAATCTCACTCGTCGCACCGAGGACACTCAAGCTCGCCGGAAGCTTCTTACTTCGTCTACACGGGCTGACACTTACCACATCTCCACGTTCGGTCGCGGATTCCTGGCGAAACTCCGGCACAAACGTAGTGGTACCAAACGGCACAACTAGAGTGTCCATCCCGGGACGTCCCGGGACAAGAATTCCCGGGATTTAGGCAATTTCGGGATATCCCGTATCCCGGGATTAAATATTTGATTTCCCGGAGTTCCCGGGAATCCCGGAATGCATGATTTTATGCCCATTATTGGCGTTAAATATCAAAAATTCTTGATGGAGCCTGCAAGAGGACGATTCAGTTTTTGTTAACAACACATTCCCTTGACGACTTCTAGAGCTCGATTTGAATAGGTCGTATGTGCTTTCGTCGATATAAAAATCGATCAGTTTATTTTAGTTACTGTAGCAATATTAATTATGTTTCGAGGACTTTTAGTGATTGAACGGAAAGCCTGTTAAGTAAGGAATCGGCTGTATGTATAAGTTTTGTTTAATTTCAACAGCTTTCGCTTCAATAAGCGAATCCAACTGATCGAATTTTATATCGACGAAAGCACATACGACCTATTCAAATCGAGCTCCAGACTTCTTTAATTGCACCACAAAATCACGAAATCCTCTGCAACAATCAAGTAAACAAAATGTTTACTCACTCGATAATTATTAAACTTTGTGCGGGCATGTATTGTATGGTTATCCAAATCATCGAGAAAATACCTAGCTTACAGAAACATGTGCGCCCCTTGAGAAGCTCAGTCAAGAGTTATATCACAGATAACAGACGTTTATGCTTATATTGGCAATGTGTGTAAAAATGCTCAACAGCCATTTCGTATGTAACGAGCAGCTGAAACTCATGTGGCAATCATTTAGAGATGGCGCAGTGATCGATAGTCAGTGATCGCTTTCAAGATTGCATGCACTACGCAATTTTACATTCAAGATTGTATTCGATCTTGAATGAAACTAGAACTTTGAACTATTCTTGCATTCAAGTTAGATGTAATGCCGCAATCAGTTGAGTAGATGGCGGTAGTGAGCCAACGTATATCGTGTTGAACATTTACACAGGATTCTGCGAAAAATTTGTACTAGCATAAACATCTGTTATCTGTGGTTATATCAAACAATATCTACATATTCTAAAAGTATTTTGGGCAAATTGCATTCATATTTTGCAACTAATCAAAAAAGTACTGCTAGCTCTCCAGCAGCATATTGCAATTTAGTTTGGGGTCCCTATTATATATCGGATTTCTGAAACTAAAAAAGCTGTTTTTATGAGTGACTGACTACTGGCAGTACGATAATTCCCCATTCAACAAAATGGATAGACAATAGCTGACAATTTGAAATTCATATCATTTTCCACTGAAATCTGTATTTCATAAAAATCCCGGGATCCCGGGATTTCCCGGGATATGCAACAATTTTTATCCCGAATCCCGGGACAAGGAAAATGCCCGGGAAATGGACACTCTAGGCACAACTATCGCACGCCACCATACCCACATCGGCGGAATTCGGTCGCTCGCAAGCGCCGCAATCGTAGACTTCGTTCTCGGGCATCGTGAAGTAAATCTTTGAGTTTGTTGGTAGAGGAAAAAATCTCGCAGCAGGCTTTAATTTGCGCAGCTCAAAGCTGAAAGAAATGTAAGCTTTATTCTCAGGTCTTGAGGGAATTCAATATACATACATTTAGTCTTTCCTTACCGGCTCGGGACTCTAGCCGACGCGGAGGAATTCAGTAGTCACCACCTAAATAACTAAGCAATGATAGTCCCATTTAATACACTATTAGGCAATCATCAGGATACAAATCTTTACCTGGTCCTACTATGGAGAAAAAAGTATACTGAATCAGTATTACTGATGTATGCAGAAGTGACGTGCGAGCTAGTAATTGGACCTACAATATAAATCATATATTTAGCATAACCTACTCCTAACGTCTAAACCAAAGATTCTGCTCGCCACTCACACAAGTGATACTACGAGTTCACAAGATCACCGTATGCTATCGCACTTCAGCCCGAAATACTTCCAAAATATAACAATTCAATAAATTTCACAAAATTCCTTATTTTCTGCATTCAGAATCTCACGCAACAGCTCTACCACATTTCATTCGTCATGCATCTGTTTCCCTGATTGCTGTCTGTATGACAACCTGTTTGGCATGTATTCTGCAGTCGACACTGGCGGCCTGTCATTGTCCGTGCTGCCAGAACAATTTGTGTAAGAGCTTATCATCATCATAGCTATACATCCCGCTTAAAGTTTGTTTTGACAATAATGTTTACATCCGACAAGCCGTGTTGGTATACCAACAGTTTCTTTGTTGCAGCTTTACAGCTTCTAGCTGTAATGATATCGCATAACAGCCTTTAAAGCGCTGCTGGTTGGGGATTTGTCAGTATTACGAATTGTACTGTATAATAACAGCTGTTTTGTTAATGGGGACTCCTATAGGATTTGTTCAAGTTTTCACATCTTCCGGGAAATCTCCCGGAGTTGGAATAGAGTGCAGTAAAGGCAGCCACAGGGACAAGTGAATGATTCCAAAAAAACAGAGTTTGGTAGTGGTATGGTGCTTGTTTTGCAGTCGTGTATTCGCTTATGGTTTATATTTGACTAGCTTCCCTTTTACTCAGCGTTGACTGCTTCAATTCGATTGTTACATAACAAAAAGCAAATGACTGAAGCTTCTAGCGCTGAAAATGTTAGTTGGGTCGCTCATAGCGCTCGCATAATTTTTGCTCCTGTTAGACGTTTGCTCACTACCGCCATCTATTCAGTAGGTTTTTGAACCACAGCGTAAATAGCATTGAGCGATTATGTTTTCGTGAAGATGATTTTAATCGTATTTAATTCCAAGTGATACGTCTGTTTGTCTGTGTGTTTGGGTTCGTCGCTTAATATCGTTTCGTTGAAGTCTCTAACAAGCTCTGTCTTACTTGTATAGCCATCTTCCCATTTTGAAATGATGATACAGTAAACCAGTAAACGACCAAATTAAGAAATATGGGAAATTAAAGCATAGCAATAACAATCAAACGTTTTCGCATGGTCGGTGATTGTTGAAGCCAAGCCTCAGCCGCTTCAGTCAATGAATGTTACAATTTTACATGTTCAAGATTTTCAAAATCTTTGTGATTGTTTTTATGACCAGTCTTGTTAAATGTCAAAAAATGGATAAATATAATAAGCGAACAAAACATCTTTCCTTCTTTGCAGACAAACCCCGTACGTAAACTGAGCACAAGCAAAACCCCAACACCGCAGCGCAAAGACTACGGAGACGGCGGCGGAATGAACAACCTGATGTCCACTTCGTTGACGCTATCCAGCACCTCAACTCCATCCGGAGCCGGTTCCGGCGCAGCAGCAGCAGCCATGGCAAATTCGTCGTCCACTACGCCACGGCCCACTCTGAAACGAAGTCTCTCGCAGCAGAACGAACCCTGCCCGTACTGTGAGCGATGCTTCGGCTTCAAGGCGTACGATCGGCACGTCGAGTGGTGCCGCGAAAAGGCCCTTCTCACCAAGAACGCCAACAACAGTCAGTCGATATCCGCCGCCAAAGAGAGGTTGCAGGCTCGCATCCAGTACAAAGCGCCTCAAATCAAGTAAGTGACTCACCACCTGTTCTTATCGTTTACCGAGGTGTGGAACTAATCCCGAATTTACCACGCTAAATTCCTGCGATTTTTTTTCTTTATACACAGGTCAAAGCGTGCCTTAAACCGGGAGAAGTACTCCGGCAGTCTTAGCTGTGGTGGCTCCACGAACAGTCTAGCGGATTTGGATCTCCCGCTGCCGAGGCACCGGAGTCATCTGAACTCGATGAGTTCCTCCATTTCCAGTGATAAGTATGTACAGAAGTTCTACTATTATAAGATCATTTTTCATGCGTCAGTGTTTTAACCTTTTCGGTGATTCTCAATCTGTGGATTGCGTTTTTGAGTAAAGTTATTCTAAAAAAAGAGAGTTTACATTATGTAGTAGCATCTTTAGATCATCGCAATCCATCGAAAATTGAGAACCACTGCTCAATCACTTATCGTTTCAATAATCCAAATTTACTAACCTTCCGCCATTCACCCCCGAAACAAACCTCTTCTAATTGGTCAATGCCATGATGTCCCTACTAACACGCACTCGAAACATCCCCTAACTGCCGCGTCGCCATACGCTCCAAGCAAATCCGATCACTCGGGATCGTTGAAGAAAGTGTCGCCGCATCAACAACAACAACTACAGCATCTTCAGCAGTTTGAGCTGATAGCCACGTCCAAGCAGCAACAAACCAACGAACGGAAAGGTCACACCAAAAAGCGTGAAATCAGGGCCAATCTGTTGGAGAACGAAAACTTTATGCGCGGCAACAGCAACTGCGATAGCAACAACAACAATAACAACCACCACCAGCATCACAGTCAGGGTAATAAAATTTTCAGCAATAACCTGCTCATTAGGCCCACGCAGGACGTCCGCCGGGAGAAGAAACAGGCGGTGACCGTGCAGAGGGTCGATAAATTGGAACTGATCGGGCGTGGTGATCATCAACAGCAGAGGGTTCCACTGAAACGAGGCGCCACCAAGATCGTAAAATGCAACAAGAGGTAGCTACTCCACAAAAAAAAACTGCTTTCATCGAACATTATCTGATCACTTTCTTATGCACTACGTATTCGGTATAAGCACTGCACGTTTGAATATCTCGGATTTGGGTCTGCACAGTGGTCTTGATTGGGTGATAACTAAGACAATCTACCAGCAACGTAGAGGATTCTGTTACGGTTTGTTATTCCATAGGTTCACACTACACTCAGTGAAAAAAAAAACGAAATTCATCAAAATACCTGATGAATTTTTGCCATGGATGCCATAAGAATAACTTATGAAAACTAGTTTTCATAAGTTATTCTTATGGCATGACATAAGAAAATCTTATGAAAATGAACTTTCATAAGATTTTCCTCATGACATTCATATAGTTCAATTATGGCAAAAATCTTATGAACTTCCTAAGGTTTTTTAGTTGCGTATAGTCTGGCAAAAAGTAATCAAAGTTTTTTTTTGTTCATGATCACAGAATTTGCCAATTGACCGGAGTCAATACATTTACAGAACTTTGAAATATTTAGGATCCGCATTGATTAATTTATTGTTGAACTCCCAATCAAATTCACTGTGCAATGAGTTTTTTTACCACCTTTTTTATCGGAACGTGTGTTATGTTTTTTTGTGTGGGGTTGGTTTGGTCGTCATAGCTGTTTTTCAGGTTGTATAATTTTTTTTTATCCAATAATGGATTTAGCGTGACTAGAGTTTTAGCGCATTGAAAGCTTATAGCGTGCTTGTAAATTTGCTGAAATTATGATAAGGTAAGCTTAGCGGAGATGATTGGTTTGTCGTCTTAATATTTAACGTATATCGTCAACCAAATTTGATGTGAATTAGTTGTGCTGAACAAGGACTGAACTATAGAACAACTCATAAAACAAATGAATCAGTAACTACTTATATGTTTATAGTACTGTAACTGTAAAAGAATAACAGGGTTGTATTCCTGAAAGAATTGCAGGATGAATTTCTGAAGAATCTTTTTGGATTCCTGAATAAATCTGAGGATGAACTCCTTAGATTTCTCGGAGATAATTGTGAACGAATTACTGGATGAGAAATTCCTGACTCCTGTATCCCCTCCAAAATGACCTTAAAGTATTCCAATACAAATCTCTGGAAGAATTCCTCCAGAAATCCTTCAAGTAATTAAAAAAAAAATCAGGTAATTCTGGAAAAATTCTTGAAAAGAAGAAATAAATTTTTGAAAAGATTTAGAGAGGAATTTCTGAAGGAATCACTACAGGTACTTCCTGAAAGAACTCCTGGAGTAAACCCTGTAGGAATCCCTGGAGGAATTTTCAAAAGTATATCTGGAGAAATCCCTGGATGAATTCCTGGTGGAATTCCTAGAGCAAATATGGGAGGAATCCATGAAAAAAATTATGAAGAAATCGTTTGAAGAATCCCGGGAGGAATTCCTAGACAAATTTCTGGAGGAATCCTTCGAGGAATCTTTGGACGAATTCCTGTTGGAATTTCTAGAGGAATTCTTGGAGAAATCCTTGCAGGAATTCTTGAAAAAATCCCTGAAGCAATTCCTAGAGGAATCTCTGAAAGAAGTCTTTGAGAAACTGCTGGACAAATTCTTGGTGGAATCCCTGGAGAAATTGCTGGAGGAAGTTCTGAAAGTATACCTGGAGAATATCCTGGAGAAACCGCCAGAAGGAATTCTTGGAGAAATCCCTGAAGGAATTATTGGAGGATTTCCTGGAGGCATCCCTGAAGAGAAATCTCTAAAGGAATTCTGGGATAAATTCCTGAAGAAATACCCAGATGAATTTCTGGGTGAATTACTGAAGGAATCATCGGAAGAGGTCCTGGAGGAATTTCTAGAAGAATCTTCTGATGAATCCATGAAGAAATTCTTGGTAAATTTCTGGAGGAATTCCTGATAGAATTTCTGGAGGAATCCGTCAAATCATTCCTGCAGGAATTTTTGGAGGAATCCATGGATGAGAAATTCCTGGAGGAAACCCTGGAAGAATTTCCGGAGGAATCCCTGGAAAATTTCCTGGATGGATTACTAAAGAAATTCTTGAAATAATTTCTGAAGCCATCCCTGGAGGATTTTCTTGGAAAAATTCCTGGAGGAATCGCTGTAGGAATTTCCGAAGGAATTCCTGGAAAATTTTTCGGGGTAATTCCTGAAGATATTCTTTGTGGAATTCCTGGAGGAGTCCCAGGATGAAATCCTGCACGAATGCCTGGAGATATACCTGGAATAATTCCTGGATAAATTCCGGGAACAATTCATGGGGGAATCTCTAAAGGAATCCCTGAAGGATTTCCTGGGGAATTCCTGAAGATATCCTTGAATAAATTCCTAGGAGAATCTCAGGAGGAATTCCTGCAGGGATTCCTGCATTCCCTGAAGGAATTCTTGGAATAATGCCTGTACAAACTCCGGGAGGAGAATTTCCTGGTAAAATTCTAGAAGAAATTGCCTTATCAATTTCTAAAGGAATTCCTGGATCAATTTCTGGAGTAATATCTTCAATAATTCTCGAGGTAATTTCTACAGAAATTCCTGGGGTGATTCCTGGTGGAATTCTTAAAGGTATCCCTGGAGAAGTACCTGCAGGTCCTGGAGGATTGCCTGGATGAATCCCTGGAGAAGTCCCTATATAAATACTTGGAGGAACTCCTGGAGGAATTTCAGTAGGTATTCTTAACCCTTATGTGGCCGACAGGGTACCCGGGTACCCAGCACTCATTTAAAATACACGGTGTAGAAAAAAGCAAAAAGTTTGTTGGACACATAACGGTTAAAAGAATTCCTGGAGGAATTCCTAGTGCAATCCCTAGAGGATTCCTTAGAGAAATTCTTGAGGAAATGCCTGGAGACGTGCCTGTAAGAATTCCAGAAGGAATCTCTACAGAAATTCATAAATTTCATGAGGAATCCCTGGAGGAATCCTTCGAGAAATCCCTGCAGAATTTTCAGGAGGATTTTCTTCAAGAATCACTGGAGTGGAGAGCTTTCAGGAAGAATCCCTGCAGAAATTGCTGGAGGAATCCACGAAAGAATTTCTGGAGGAATCCCTGTTGGAATCTCTAGAGGAATTCCTTGAGGTACAAATCTCTAAAGGAATACCTGGAGGAATCTCTAGCGGAATTTTTAGACGAATCCCTGAAGGAATTCACAGACGAATCCTGGAACAATTCCTGAAAGAATTTCTGGAGGAATCCCAGGAAGAAATCCAAGGATCAATTTCTGAGGGAATTCCAGAAGAAGTTTCTAAAGAAATCCCAGGAGGAAGTTTCGAAGAAATCGCTGAAATTCTTGAGAAAATCCTGAAGGAGTCCTAAAAAGAGTACGTAGAGGAAATCTTAGAATCTCTGTGGCAGTTCTCGATGGAATTTCTGGAGGAGTTCCTGAAGAAACCCCAGCAGGAATCTCGAGAGCAATACCAAGAGGAATTCCTAAGAGAATCTCTAAACAATTCCTGGATGAGCTTCTGAAAGAATTTCAGGAGGATTTTTTGAAGAAATCCCAAGTTGAGTGCTTGGAGGCATTTTTAAAATAATCCCGGAAGTTGTTTCTGAAAACATCACAGAAGGGATTCCCGGTTGAATCCCTGGAGGAATTCTTGGAGGAATATCTGAAGAAACTCCTTGAGGAATTCCGGAAGCAATGCTATGAGGAATTCCTTAGGGAATCACAGGAGAGTTTTCTTAGTGAATTCCTGGAAGAATTTCTGTAGGATTCCCTCTGTCTGTCCCTCCTTGGAAATCCATGTCTGCATGAAAGAACAATTCTCGCGTTTAGTATCATACAGGCATCAAGGATGGGAACACTCACTTGCAAAGAGTTACACTCACTTGCAGTTTTCTCAGCTCAGAAGCGTGCAATCGAAAAACGATGTATGGACGACTTTTGTCTAAAAGTTTGCTGAATAGAGTAGGGGTCGCACACGCATACCGAAGTCGTGAGGGAGCTGCGAAGGCAACTCTCCACGAGGTGAATGTAAATTACACTCACCTCGTGAAGAGTCGCTTTCACAGCTCTGTCACGGCTTTGGGGTTCGTGTGCGACCCCTATTCTATTCGGCAAAGTTTTAGACAAAACCACAAGGCAAAAGTCGTCCATACATCGTTTATTGATTGCACGCTTCTGAGCTGAGAAAACTGCAAGTGAGTGTAACTCTTTACAAGTGAGTGTTCCCATCCCTGACAGGCGTATCTACAATGATCGATTTCTCTTCGTCGATTTTCTCTTCGGATTATTCCGGAAAAATACGACCACTATTCGGATGATTTCTCGGTGTATTTCGGCGAAGGACGACTAGGACTAGCATCTAAACCAATAAAAACAAACAAAAATGATTTAATGGCCAAGTTATTAGCCGAAGAGAAAATCGATGAAGAGAAATCGATCATTGTAGATACGCCCGTATGATACTGAGCGCGAGAATTGGATGGATTTCTAAACGATGTTTTGTACTATTTTTTAAGCAATTCCTGGATTATTTATTGAATATTCTAGTAATATTTTCTCAAGAATTTTTGGAAGACATTCCTGCAGAAATACTTCGAACAATTCCAAATGGAATTATACTGCCGTAATTCTGCAAAGTGACGTAAGCGACATTGATAGTTTTGGCCCAATTTTTGGTTATTATGCATATAACTCTTGCTCATCCTTTAAGTTTCTTTCCATAGATGCTAGATTACGACTAGATCTTGCATCCTAATACAGCAGACATACCACAGTGTTATTTTTGCACCAGATATTATATATAATATACCAAAAAATATCGACATTTTGAATGGCGCTTACGTCACTTTGCAGAATTACGGCAGTATAGGAGCAATCTCTAGTGGAACTCTGGCAAGAATATAAGGTGAAATCCCTGAAGAATACCTGCAGAAATAGCTTAAAGGATCTTTGGAGACATTCCCGTAAGAAACCGCGGAAATAGCACTGGAACAATCACTAGAAGAAGCTCTAAAGATATCCCAGGACGAATCCCCAAATAAATATCTAGTGAAATCCCTAGATGAATACTTGGAGGAATCTCTGGAGGAATCCATGATGGAATCACTGCAGCAAGCTTTTTAAAAATTCTTGGAGAATTTGTACAGAACAAGGAACAAATCCTAAACAATCATTTTGATTTCTCAAAACTACAATGCTGATTTGCATATTCAGATATTGGGGGACCATGCCTCTTAAAATCAAACTCAAGTCAGCCCCCCCCCCCCCCCTTTGGGCCCTTCCACAAAAATATCGTAGCTACCGTCAAGGCGCCTTTCACCGTGGGGGCTCCATTCACCGTGTGCCTTCGAATATTTTTTCATTATTTCCATATTACGATTGAATGATATGACAATTTCCCTCCAATCTCATCAATACAACACTAATGTATTGTTACCATGTCAAAACGCTCATGAGAAACATTTAAAAGTATCATTTTGACACTAAAGTGTGTTTACATGAAGCGGGTTTCTGCTCATTCACTGCATTCATAGTAAAAAAACGAAAACTGCGCTAAGGTGATTTAAGCGATAAACTAAATGTAGTAACGTTTTTATTCCACCAAGAAGCAATTAAATTCACATATCAGGTATGTATTTTGCACTACCGAAGTAAGTTTAACAAGAAAGTACGATTACTCGTACTTTTTAATTGAAACAAAAAGGCACGGTAAATGGGTACCCTAAAAATCAATGGTCTCCATTAACCGTGCCCCATATTGTCCCATATATCTAGAAAAAATCAAAAATTTGAACATTCGTTTTTCTAATAAAATCTTGCAAGTTATTACTTGAAATGAATTTAAACGAAGAAAATTCCCTTGGCTGGGTTGTTTTGATCATTTTTAAACAAAGTAGAATAAAATTTTTCATACACGGTGAATGGGTCCCTACTACCACGGTGAATGGTGACCTACCACGGAATTAGGCGACCCTACTACCCTTTACTAATTGTACTCTGTCACCAAATTTTGTGAAAATTTTTCTACTTTTGTGGATATTGCTTTAATTTTAACCTATAACGAAGGCAATTAAAAGCGACACCAACAATGTTTATAAGACTGGTGTCAAATGACAGCCCTTATTTGCCCCGAATCCTCTTAGATCCACGGTGAATGGTGCCTTGACGGTACACCAATTTCGTTACTGTTATTTTATGCTGATCTGAGCTATCCTAAACGTAGCCACTACCCAAACTAGGCAGGATTAAACTCTTTACAATTACAGCACAACAAAAAACAGCAGCAATAAAACCAGATAGGTATCGATTGGAAAACGCCAAAGGCGATGATAGGTACACAGAATACACTGTGTAAATCGCATAACGCGAAACCATATAGGTGAAAATTTTAACTAATCAATGACATCTTCATTGTTCAGCCTCAAGTTTGAGTCCAAAGAAGGGCAGCTGATAGTCTCGGAGAAACACAAGGTCCACTGCACCATTGCTCCGGTTAGCGCAGTAAGGACAAAATACTGTGGAGGGCGCCCTGATACTCCACAGGCTCCGTTAGCGGTTAGGTTTTTATTAGGCCACCTAGCCATTCAGTTCTATGTAGCCATGGGAAGCATACAGCCGCATCACACCATGACTTAGGGGTCACCTGTTCAGTGGACGCTTACCACCGGAACACACGGGCCACAGTGTTATTCTTAGCCAATTTAGACAATCGCTACCGACACTACACAGTTATCTAGCAGATCGAGAAAAGAACATAATATTGACGATCAACTTTATACGGACTCGAACAGCCGGCTATTCCTTAGCCAACGTTGACAGACATTCCTAGAGTTTCAGCAAAAGAGACAACCGAACGCATGAACGTACCGAGTTAAATCCGCTGTGAGAACTCAGTAAAAAGTCCTAGACTTTAAATGCAATGCCAAAATCCAGTATCGGCTAAACCTCTCTGAAGGCTTAACTAGAGGACCACAAGGCATACATATGTACCTAATAACGCTGGAAGGCTAGGCCTATACCACGTTGATTTACGTCGTTCGTATCCTACGTACCTAGTACAGTACATATTCAGCGAAGTATGTCAAAAGTTCAGGCAAAATTTGAATCTTTTGCCTACATATTTACAAATTCGGTTTTCTTTATTCAACTGCTGTTGGGCTGGGATCGGCCAAGCTAAGAAATTATCAAAAATTAACTCTACATGAATTGGAGTGATGGCCCTGAAAAGGGCCGTTTGGTTTGGTTGGATGTAGCACAAGGCTCGTCCAGGCCGGAAGGGACTGGCCAATAACGGTGGTGATTAGCCTTGAAAAAGACTGTTTCTCCTACTTACTCAATCGAAGACAAACTTAACATTTTCAATTATCAAGTATATTTATACCATTTTTACAGTGCTTCCGAATTAAACATCTCTAATTGTAAAAATGTAATAAAAGCCAAAAAAAGTGTGCAGCTGCTTTTCTGTGACAATTTTGTTTGGTGTGATCTGTTCAATCCTACTAAACCTACTAACCACCACGCTTCGATCAACTAACAACAACCCGTATACCATTTCCCTTTTGCCCACCTTTTTGTCCTTCCAGTGATGCATCCTTTTTCACTCCCACCAATCAACCCAATCAAGCTCAAGCCCTAGCCAAGCGTTCGTCTCTGAGTTGTACGGCCACCACCACCAGCCTGGGGGACTCCAGCGATCAGTCGTCTCTCCGTACCGTGCCCAGTTTCGACACGTACGAGGAGTTCTTCTACTACTACGAGAAGCAGGATCGCCGGAGGGCCGCCAAGGAGCAGTTCGATGACTACCACGGTGGCGAAAGTATCCAGGAAGAGGAAGAACTGGAGATTCCCTTTACCAATACGATTCGGATGCCGAGGATTCGGGAGGGCAAATCGACGAAACATGGTTCCAAAGCGGGTGGCCCAAGCGATTTGGACGAGGAGAACTTCGTTCCTCCTTTCTACGATTCGAATCAGTTGCATTCGTTGACTGTCGGGACTAGTGGAGGTGGTGGTCTGTACGGTGAAGGTCCATCGGGAACTAGTTCGGGTCGAAAAAAGGGGTCTCGAATACCGAAGAAAGTCGCTAGAGATAGAAGTTTGCACCGCATGCACGAGTTAAACCATCAACAGCAAGAGGACGACGGGCTCGAATCCTTCTGTGCCAGGGATGGTGGTAGTGGTAGTGGTGTTGCTGGTCAACAACCAGCAGAGATGCTTTCTAGACGATTCCGTATGGAGCGGGTAGAGTGCTTTGACTTGGCGCGCGATCGCAACGAAATCATCCAGTACCATAACGAAGATAGCACGTAATTGAGTTTTGAATGTTTTTCATGAGTGTTTTCTTTCTTCTTTTCTCTTCCTTTTCTTTGTCTTTTTTGCTTGAATTTACTTACAGCGGGTTTTCCCCGGAAAGGTATGATCCGTTCCTGTCTGCGAAGAGGCAGCTGGAAGAGTTGTTCTCACCATCTTCCAGCTACAATGCCTCGGCGTCTGCACGCCAACAGCAGCAGAACGGCAGTAGTAGTCGATCGACAACTCCACTGACTCCGACAGCCAGCAGTATGAGCAAATCCGTAGTGACTCCGACGAGCAAGACTTCCCCGGTTAACAACTCGAACTTCAGACGAGCCTCATCCCTTCGAATGCCCCGGAAGGTGTCACGACCAATGTACATAGAGAAAGCCAAATCCAACATCCAAAAGGGTATCACAGACGACGGGCCGGTTTCACCGAACTTCCTGAAGTCCTCCGAGTATGACGAAATTCCGATCAAATCGGCCTTCAATGCGCTCCAAATGGCGGAGAAGCCAAAAATGCGCGACTCCAACACGGTGAGAAAGAATCTCAAACTGGACATCAAAGATCCGAACATGCCGGCCATGGACGTTCCGCTGTCGAAGACGGATTCTTTGGCCGTATTTTTGAAATACGAACACGAGCTGAATCTGGCGGCGATGAGCGAAAAAGACATGAAAGACAAGAGCAACAGCTTGAGTAAACGGTCTTTGTCGCTAGGCGGACACGAAAGAAAGGAGTCGATGCTCTACGGAGGAGTAACTGGCAACGGTATGAAGCCTGACCAATCGCCTCAAGACGAAAAAGACAAAGCGGACAAGATCCTTCAAGACATCCAACCATTCAAAAAGCTTCAGCAAAAGCTTATTCCGATTAAGTTAGAACCTATTAACATAACCTACAGTAACAATAGCAACGCTCAGAAGACTAATAATATTGGCAACACTGGTACCAAGCCCAGTGTTAACACTAACACTAAAACCAGTAACAATGTCACCAGTACCAATACTACTAGCTCCAGCAAACCAACCGTAATATCACTTGATGCTATCCTTGGGAAGAAACCAAAACCGCCTGCTCCGCCTCAGCTGGAAGAAAAAGAGAACCGCAAAGATCCGAACTATATCGATCCGAAGCTGATCAACAAATGCGACAACCTTCCCATTATCGCTGCTACCAAACTATCGCCTTCCGAATCGGAACGAAGTACGAAAACGATCGAAATTTCCAAGAAACCGACAGATTCGAACCGATTAGCAGAATCTTCCAACAGTTCACCGGAGAAGTCCGGTGGCGGTGACGGCGGAGGGCCAAAGCCATTGCCGAATAACCTTACCGACGAGAGTAGTACAAAAGACGATTCTTACGACAAACGACCGGGTTTGATCCGACAGAATGGTACCGGTAGCTGTACTAGCAGCAGCAATGGTAGCAGAGATAGCAGTCGCGAAGAAAGCCCCGTCGAGCAACAGCTGAACAGGCCTTCGTTGCAACACCAAAGCCGTCTAGAAGATATCAAACCTTCGACGCCAGATTCTGGACTGGAACGGACCACACCAAAGCCATCTACTCCGATTCCAGTCCAGCAGAAGCCCGAAAGACCGCCGCTACCTTCGTTTGACGACTTTGACTTTGACGAATTCATTTCATCCTTCGAAGACGAAAGACGATCCTTCAGAAATGCCCTCTATTCTCGTAATACCAACCCTAACTTCAACTCCAGTAGTAATAGTACCAATTTTGTTCAGCATACGAGCAACCGTAGTCTGTTGGATAACAACAGTGTGAAGAGTGTTACTAGTTTGAACGGTAGCGTTAGTAGTACTAGTAGTCCTAGTCATTTCAACCATCCCAATAGTTCCCACTACAACAGCCCTCTCAATACCAATGGTAGATCTGAAGAAAAACAGACGTCGACGACTCTCCATCCACAACAACAAAAGGAACCACCGCAGGTGCCACGACGGCGCCACATCGGAGAACCTGCGCATGCCCCGTCACACAGCACGGTCCGGAATCTTCCCAGCCTACACGGCAATAGCGTAGCGAAACCATCAGAACCACCAACTCCGGATATCATGTCACCAAAGGCCTTCGGTTCCCCTAACGATTACATCAACAACAACAGCAAAAATATAGGCTCGCTTACACGGGACTCCCCATCGGCATCCCGCCTTGGCAGTGGTAATTCTTATAACCTTCACCATCAGCCATACCAACAACACCAACAACAGCAGCAGCCCTCAACACCGAACAACAACTACAACACGATTTCATCACACATCGTTCCACAGCCATACACAGCCGGCCCCGGTTCGCCACTGCTAGACTACCGCGACCGGCACGGCAGCAATAGTCGGCACCAGTCTCCACTGTTGTCGTCACCGTCGCCGTCGCCAGCTGCATCCACCACCACTACCAATGGCAACAGCATCAGCAACGCCGGTATTGGTGGACCTGCAGCCGGGGGCAATAGTGGCAACGGCGGCAGTGGCGGAAGTATCAGTTTCGATGATCTCTCTCCGACAGAGCGAGACCTGATGAAGAGCGTCCAGGAGCTGGACCGGATGTGCGAATCGTCCTCGTCGATGTATCCGGCCGACTCGGACGAGATGTCCAGCGTCGAGGGCTACCCGTTGAGTAATTCTTCGCGGGGCGATGGCCGCAGCTACCGAGGACCTTCGGCCGAGGGATCGAAGTTTAGCGCTGATTCGGCCTATGGCAGGTGGGTACTTAACTTTTAATATCTTGAAGGTCTGATAAGGGCACATGATTGTGGGTTTATTTTTACTAATGGTTGTTCACGAAAGCAGGATACTCTTTTTTACAGTTAACCGCAGTATGTAGGTCGGAGCAACGAAATGTGAAAGTTATCAGCACTGTCACGTTTCAGTTCGATACTTGCATAATTAAACACTTCTCTGAAACAAACGAGCTGCTACGAACTATCGTCCGACTGACCGATTCGATAGTCCCTTCATTGCCACGATTAACTTAATTATTTTTGACGTAGATCAATACGTTTATGCACATCGGATCCGCTTCTCTTATACCGGTCTTCTACCAATACTTAATGAAGCAACAAGCGCTCTGCTTCGTCGATTGTAGATTCTCATGAACTACAGTTTCCGTCGAACAAGCATCCCGAATCAGCAATTGATACCTCGTTGACCTTCTCAAACCGTATACCGTATACCTCCAAATGTCTTTTCTAGACATCTGCGTTTTAGGCGGGTGTACAGTTCCACCATTCCAAATGTTCTGGCGATAATGTCCATTGTCGTCCGGATAGCACACAAGCCGGATTTTGTGAAAATCGTACCCCAGCTGTTGAACCAGGCAACACCTTCCAGGGCGATGTTGAAGAGAAGGTATGGGAGTCTGTTACCTTGTTGCAGTCCCCGGCAAGATTCTAATGAACTGGATAGTTCACCCGAAACCCTTACGCAGTTTTGTATCGGAGTATCGGAGTTTGCCACTTATTTGCCGAAAGAACATCACGAACCCGTACTCTGTCTCCGTTGGAAAACGAGCCAGCAACGGAGGTTGCTGATCTTCCTTCCGGATTCTTCGGTAGCATCAGGTCCAGGCGAGATTTGATCTGTGTTCCGAACACGGATGAGTATTATCCGGTTGACGGATGGATCATCTTCCGATAGGTCATCAGGATTGGTAGCTGCGATATCCAGTTCCGTTGTCGAACAACGAAGAACCTTGAGCGTCTGTTTAAAAGTCTGAACATAACGTTAAGCTTGTCCATTTGTTGGTGGGTGGTAGGAGGCATCCATCTTATGGATATTTCGGTTGTTCCATTCTACTTCAAGAATCTCTGGAACGAGTCCACCGTGAACTGTGTTCCGTGGTCACTCACAAACACCGTAGGGATTACAAAATGGCTGACAATCTCCCGGTACATTCGTTATTTAATTTCGGCTGTGATCGAATTGCAGACTTTGATTTCGACAGATTTCCGGAACCAAACTTCGTAGTCAAAGGACTGCAACCCTTTTATGTTCAATGAAGATCTTTGTAATCGCATGGTCATCCGGCACTAGGATGAATCTTCGGCCGTCCAAGTACTGGAAGAACTTTTTGATGCCGAAGATGATGGCGTTTTTCTCAGGAATCCCAGGAATCTTTCGCGATTTCCTCGCAAATTCGTTTCAGGACTCCTCCTGGGAGATCTTGATGAGATTCTTCCAGGGGTTTGTTTAGGATTCCTTCAGAAGTTCCCTCTGGGGTTCTTCCAGGAATTTCTCCAGAGATTCCTGAAGAGGTTTCTTCTAGAATTTCTCCAAGAACTCTTACCAGGATTTCTTCAGGACTCTTCCAGAGATTCTTTCCTGGTTTGCTTGAGGAATACTTTCTGAGACTGTTGCGGTTGTAGGAGGTACTGGCGAAAGTATTTCAGGCGTTCCTGTTTTTTTTTTAATTCCTTCCGAAATTTCTATAGACATTTATTTCGAGATCCCTATAGGATTACTCCTTCCAAAATTACCCAAGCAATTTTTCCGGGGATTCTTCCTGGAATTCTTTCCGCAGTTTCTCCACATTTTTTTTTCTAGGATACCTCTCTAGGATTTCCTTCTATGATTCTTCAAGGAGCTATATCTGAGATTCTTTTTGGGGTTCCTTCTGAAGTTTTTTCCTCCCCTGTTGGGGAAATTAAGCCCCTGCATCCAATAAGCTGAACTTTTGTGGCATAACTTTCTTCTGAAGTTACCCCTAGGGTCCTTCAAGGAGTTTCTTCTGAGATTCCGAACAGGTTCCACCTCAGGAACTGCTTCTGAAATTCCTTGTCGGACTTCAAGGGATTTCTCATGCAATTTCGCAGAATCCTCCAGGAATTCCATCCGAGATTCTCCTAATAGCTTCTGATGAACACCAGAAGGAACTTGCTGGAGTATTTCTTCGAGGAAATCCTGTGGGAACTTCATGAAGAAATCCATAAAAAATAACTGCAGGAGGAACTTCACAAAACACTCCCTAAAAAACTTCAGGAGGATTTCCATTAGAAACATCTGAAAGAATTCTAGAATAAGCTTTCAGAGGAATTCCAGAAGCATCTGCAGGAATTCAAAACAAAGCTTGAAGGAAACCAGAAAAGAGTTCCTAGATGAATCCGCACCAAATGCGGTAAGATTTTCTAACAAGTAACCCGATGTCAGTGGGAGTTTTCGAATCCTAGGTTGGCGGTGATATTGGCTATGGTAGCTACGTTGCCTTTGGTAACATGTGTTACCGCGTTTGAAGCGCATTTGGGCACCGTTTGCATCTTGAATGCACACAGCAATAAAACTTCCAGCCAACGATGCTTCGCGATAAGCTGTCGAAAAGCATCGAAAGCGATGAAAAGAGATGCTTGGCTAGAACGCAACGGCTCAACGGCGAAAAGGAAGAGTCAACTATGCTGATCAGTGTTGAGTCCGTTCGTGTGCTACTAGTATGGGAGGTTGATTGAATAAAGCGAGGATGGGTGAAAACGTATTCGTTGTCGAAAGCAATTCGCATCATTTCGCGAATGTTTTCATCAAATAGCAAGCTTGCTGAAAAGAATTTCTGAAGCACTCCTGGAAGTAGTTTCTGAATTCCAGAAGAATTTCTCAGAAAGAGTTCCAAAAGAATCCCGGAAAAAGTTCCCGAAGTATCCACGAAGGAGTTCCTGAAGAGATTCCAGAAGCAATTTCTGGCAGAAGCCTAGAAAAAAAAATCCCGGAGGAATCCCTGATGGAGCTCCAGAAAGAATCCTGGAAGTAGTTCCTAGAAGAATCCCGGAAGAGTTTCTTGGAGGAATTTCGGAAGAAGTTTCCGGTAAAATCACCGTAGAAATCCCTGAAGGAGTTCTTGAAAGAATCCCGGAAGGACGTCTTGGAAAAATCCCGAAGAAGATTTTGGAGGAATACAGAGTTTCCTGGTAATCCCACATAAAAATTTGTGGAAAAATCGCGGATGGAATTGCTGTGGAATCCCAGAAAACCCTACTGGAGGGGTGCCACCGTGCCGTTATCATGTCATAAATCAGCACACTTTCCCACGCACGCGCACCCTACATTTTGAATGTAATCAAACCACCCATGAAAAGCTGGCGAAATTCTTCTAAGTCCGAAGTCCAAGTCGTAAACAAACATGCAAGAACTCCGGGAGGAGTTCCTTCTGGGATACCTCAAGGAGTTCCTTCTAATATTATTCAAGGAGTTCCTTCTAGGACTCCCCCATTTTAGGATTACACCTTCTGAGATTTCTCCAGGAGGTCTTCCAAGGATTCCTGCAGATGTTCCTTTTAGAATCCCAGAAGGAACTCCTTATGAAATCTTTGGAGAAACTTCTAGACAAATCTCAGAAAGCACTTACAGTTCATAACCACGTGGTATGAAAAGGAACCACTGGAGGAATATCATAACAAGTTCCTGGAAGAATTTCAGAAAGAACTGTATGGACCAGAAGGAATCCCTTTAAAAAGAAATCAAAAAATATTTCCTCAACTCCTAAAAGAATTACAGAGAACTTCTAGAGGAATACTGAACAAACCACACGAGAACCCCGGACCAGGAATTCTTTCCGGGATTCCTTCATAACTTCTTTGTGAAATTATCCTAGGGATTCCTCTTGGGATTCCCCAGAAAGTTCTTTCTACGATTCATCCAAGGGTTTGTTCAGAATTCCTTCAGAGATACCATCTAGAGTTCTTTCAGAAGCTTCTTTTTAGGTTCCTAATGAGATCCCATCTGGTATTTCAACAGGAACTCCTTCGTGGATTCCTCAAGGATTTTTTTCTGGGATACCTCCAGGAATACTTTTCGAAATACATCCAGAAATTCATTTCGTGTTTTTTCTCCAGAAATTCATTCCAAGATTAATTCCAGGAGTTCCTCTAGGTCTCCTCAGGTTAAGATTTTTTCTGGGGTTTGTTCAGGATTCTTTCAGAAGTTCTTGCGTTGATTTTGTGAAGTTAGAGAAAACCTTTTTAGATTTCTGAAGGGATCCGTCTGGGATGGTCCCAAGAGTTCTATCTAAAATTGTTCTGATTATGTTAACGGGATTCTGTCTAAGATTTTTTTTAGGAGTACCTTCCGGAAGGCCTCTAGAAATTCCGTAAATCCTTCAAGAATTATTCCCGAGGTTCCTGCACGAATTACTTCCAAGATTCCTACCTTCTGAGATTTTTCTCTAGAAGTTTCTCCCAAGATTTCATAAGGAGTTCCTGCTGGGATCCTAAAAGGAACATCTGCAAGAATCGCAGAAAAAGTGTGAGAATGTATGGGGAAATGGGAGGTAATCTTACGTTTTCATCGATGTATCATTGTTGCGGTCAACGATCACCTGAATATTTCGATGTTCTGAAAAGCTAAGACTTTCAGGTTTCTAATGGCGAGTTCAGATTTGAAATCGGTTGTTATGAACACAACGAAAATGGAAATTTAATTAAACATACAAAATGAAGATTATTTAAAAAATTTCAACTTCAAATGAAAGGTTCTCTTCATAGAAATGAGATTTTTTTTTTATTTTACAACATGATTTTTGAGATATTACAGTCAGGTTTTTTTTTACGCGGGGATACGTGCCGCGTAAAAAAAACTCAGTTCAAATTTCAAAAAACCGCGAAAGTCTCACCATCTCTCGACGAGTCATGCAAAAATAAGACGATGAAAATTTTTTTTATATGGAGTTTTCATTTACGCGGCCGCGTAAATCAAAACCGCGTAAAAAAAGACCTGACTGTACGTAATAAATTAGGTGCAATTTAATGAAAAATCATCATTCTTGTCACCTTGGCAAAAATTCAACTCGTCCAAAGTGGTTCTCATCCTTTTTATCGTATTCAAGCAAACAAGCAAGAAAAAATTGAAATCCCAGACTTTATTTGTTTATCGGCCTGGTTTCAGCGAGAATTACCCATGGCAAAATTCGATCACATTTATTGATCATTATGGTACTCTCTGGCTTGACAGATGGAATGATAATCATCTTCACCAACGGCATGGCCTACTCAGTTATGATTATTATTGTCACCAAACTACCACATCTCCTTTTGTCACAATAATAATGCAATTTTGGCCTACTTCACAGATGTTCCTCTATTTTGCACTGCATCAGTCAATTGTCAAATCGGATTTTATGCTATCTGAAGTATAACTAGTTGCACTTTTTTGCAATTCGTTTATCAAAATCTTTCTGAAATGCACTAGGTATTTATCATAACTTGTTTGAAAAAAAAAACTACATTTGTCGATCATTTGTGTTGGAAGATATAAATAACTCAATTCTCTTTACTATTTATGAAGAATTTCTATTGCTTTATCATGCTTTATCATCAGTGAACATAATTCTTATTAGACTTTTCCATTGTTTATTAAATTCCCCTTATCTAGTTTAACCTTGTTTTCTGTCTCCCGGCCTAGCCGATTAAATTGTCAACTGACGCTTTTGCTTTTGCGTCTCTCTCCTTGGAGGCAAGATATTATTGCCAGCTACCGCCGCTTTGGCGTCTCCCTCCTTTCTCTGAGGCGAGACATTATTGCCGTCTACGGCCGGATTTTCATCCGGAACAGATGCTATCCGTCGGAAAACAGACTACTTATAATTACCTAAAGCTTCAACTGGCTCACCCAGTTTCTACCAGCAGGAAAAAACACTCTCTTGTACTTTTGCCGTTTCCTCCCTTGTTTTCGTTGATCTTCACGAGGTGTATAGCCGAAAGATCATCACCGCGTTTCCAGTCGAATAACCGCTTCTTCAAGATGGTTTTCTTGTTGATTCTCCAAAGTTCCGCTGCTGAGTTCAGCCAATGTGGTACTCTTTGGCTTGACAGATCGAATGATAATCATCTTCACCAACGGCTTGTGATTATTGTCACCAAACTACCACAATCATCATTATTTTACGTTAGCTTCGTGAACAACCATTAGCAAAATCGTCCGATCAATCTGCCCCAAAGGTACATCAATCAATCCACACACGATCTCATGTAATCCGAAAGCATTCCGCTCCGAATAATTATCTAATGCTCTAATTGATGGCGCCATACCATAGCCCTTCACTAACCCCAAACCCACACTTGTCCACAACCTATATCGTCCAGCAGCTTGTCCCGCCAGTCTCCTCCGGAGCAGCATCACAACAGCACGATCCGCCGTGCGTACGGCCATCACCGAGGTGGCAGCAAGTCCACAGCCGCCGCCAACAGCAACAACAACAGCAACGCCACTAGTCAACAGGATCCGTTCGACAACTCGAGCGGTTCCGAATCCTCCCTGCCACCAATAACGGCCACGTTGAAAACGCAAAAGGCCGAACTGCATGCCAGTGGCAGGGCGGTAGGAGGAGCTCCGCTGAAAAATGCCACTCTGCAGCAGCAGCAACAGCAAATGTCCAAATTCTGCCACGAGTGTGGCTCTCGGTTCATGATCGATACGGCCAAATTCTGCATGGAGTGTGGCATCCGGAGGATAATGATAGACTAAACTATGTCAGTTTTTGTTTTATTATATGCAGTTTTCTTTAAGACAAGTTTGTAGGAAAGCACACCGTCTCTATATTAGTTCGTTGATTTGAGCAGAAGACATTGTTAGGATTGTGAGAGAAATAACGAAGAAAATTCTAGTGGCATAACTTTTCCCTGATTAACATTCGTAATCCTATGTTTTGTATTTTTAATACATAATTGTTAAAAAAAACTCACTTTTTACGTTTGTTTCTTTTTTGAGTTACCATTCGATGAGCCCGAATCATGTAAAGCTAACAAATGATCAACCACTTTAGAACGAACAAAATAAATAGATACACACATTAATTAACAAAGACTGAATCTGCAAGTGTTTAGCAAATAAAACCCTTGAACCAATTGCACCATCTTTCTCGATCCAAGTAAGATTACGTTTTTATCTCTATCCCAAATTAGTATGTACTAGATATGTACAAGGAAAGCATGTTTTTCATGCTGCGTGGTCAACTAGGAAATGGACGGCCCAATATGGACCTAAAGTAGGAAACAATGCGGTTGATAACCAGTAAATGATAGAACTCAATCGTTCGTAGGCGTTTCAATTCTCAAAAATGACTATTGAGTAAAACCGATGACTAATTCTGAAGCATGCCTTTCAATGTACCTATCGAAACATATTTTCAAGAAAATGCACCGCAGCACCACACTTTGCTTTAGTCACTTCAATAGGAGTTACAAACACAATTCAGTTTATTGCAGATATTATTCATAAAGTTTGCGAAAACTTCCCGTACCCAAATAAAAGGAAATATAAATAAAAAGTTCGAACAAAGTGTATGAGCATTGCTTCCCTTACAGTAACGTAAAAACAACTATTTATATAATTAGGATATTTATGCACACGACAAAGTGTTGAAAAACGATCAAAACGACAGTTGCACTGTGTAAAGAATCGAAAAGTCGGAGGAAGTTTACGCTTGTTTATTTTTTTTTTGTTTGGATTTATAACGATTACTATCGAAAGAATACCGTAATTGGGACCCCCGAAAATTGTAGTAGGATACACACTTGTGCAGTAACGTTAGTTATGGAAGTCCAGTGTTTAACAATGCATTTTAACAAACATAACAAAAGCCAATACATAAACGGATGATATGATGTACAGTTATCGGTTGTTGTTGTCATTGAAGGTATCCGAAATCCCGAAAAATGTGAAATGTTGTATTTACTTTTCTGCATTTGTAGTTAGTTTCGATCAGCAGCAAACCCGTGAACCCAGTTTTGCTTCTTTCATGTAGGGGATTCACTGAACAGTAGGTGGATTCACTTAACAGCGTAAACTGATTAAACGTCGCTATCACCAAGGCAATCTTTGATTATTTCATTTCATGAAACATTTCAATAAACAGATAATCAATCATGGCTTACTCAGTGATTTAATCTGTTTAGTGAATACCCCTATTATAAATGAAGTATCGTGCCTCGAGCATGCTATATCTTAGAATAACATGAACAGTATGTTCAACCTTTCCTTATGGATGTCTTCAAGCAAACTATTGTTTTCAGCATCTTTTCGCTGTAATTTGGCAGAGTTGCTATGATAATTGCATCATCTTAATTAGCTCAAATATTAATTTGAGAGGCTTCAGTTTGATGGAATACTTAGGTAGTACAGTTCATGGATAACTTAACATAGAATTGTACCTAGCTCAACTCTGCTTGTGCAGAATTTGACCTGAGTTGACTGATTGGCATTTGGCAGATGAGGAGTCTCCATTTAACATTCTTTGCACATTTTAGTGTTCCTTCGCATACTTGCGTATTCAGGCACCGGTGTTCAACAAACTGGGGAACCTGTACTAATTTGTTGCGACCACATTTTATGGATAACTCGCTTCCATTGCATTGGTACTCCAAGAGAGTTTCATTGTGGTTTTATTACTACAACAACGCCCTCCATTGTGGTACACCATAACTATTGCTTTGGAAGAAGCATGTCCTCTGTGGTGTGTGCGGACCGCAGCAAGCGGTATTTCTGAATTGAACTCTGATCTGTTTAAGTTCAAAATATTTTCGGATAAACCATTCTTTTGTATACAGTAAAACCTCCATGAGTCGATATTGAAGGGACCATCGACTCAAGGAAATATCGAGTAGTGGAACAAAAATCCTTTGGGAAGCTTTTTGGGGGACCATCATAGTAACCCAGAAATTTTTTTTCAGTATGGAAAAAATTACCTCCATGAGTCGATATCGAGTCAAGGAACATCGACTCATGGAGGTTCGACTGTAGTTACGAATCTCTAGCTTCCGCCCCGAAAAAAACACTAAAAACCAACTAAAAAAAAAACTCTGCTTACCACAAATCTTCAGGAACAAATGGGGGTTTGCCCTATTCTTCCATAGGGATTTGAGTATTTCAAACATGTTTGGAAAGAGACGAACCAGCCAAGGGCTGAAAGTCTCTTTAATAAAGACAAATCAATCAATCAATGTTTTGAACTCTTGTAGTTTTCTTTTGGGTATTTTCATGGCGTGAAATAACTCAGTTTTACCCAGAAAGGGTGCGTGCGTTGTATTGTATTTGTATTTATGTTAATAATCCATCCGACAAAAAGTCTACTCGAATAAGTTAGTTAATAAAAAAAAAGAAACAATACAATAAAACTTAACAAATTAAAAAATACACCTTCATCTTCTTCTTCGGAGAGCATTGTGTAGCTGGCTTGAAGTTCTGCCAAACTCAAACACGGATTCTACCTCTAAAAACGCCCTAATCATCGCTGTCAGTGGCGCATGGTAACCATAGGCAGTGCGATGGTACCTGATTTGCAGCAACGTAGAATTCCGTAACCACCTTTGAGGAACTCGGAAGTCCAATTGCGCAAGTATTTCCGGGCAATCCACTTCGCCATTCAGAAACTGTGCTACAAATGTTGCCTGTTGTAAATGTCGTCCTCCTACGCTCCAAAGAATCTAAATCTAATATGTAGTAGGCACAGTTCACGTTGAGCAGCCGAGAAGATAACAGTCGTTCTGTCTAACCTCTCTGTGTCTGAAAGTTATTTCTATTTCCCTAGTGAAAGTAGAGCTACGTCTCCCGGCAAGAAACTCTTTAGCGCTACGCCCCGCGGCGGTAAAACCCGTGTTACACGTGTAACGTAACAGTGACTATCGCGTAACTATCGCGTCTCGAAGTGAGCCTGATACCAGGGTATCATACTTCAGAAGTGCGATTCCATTCGCGGTGCGTAATAGTGCGTCCCCATTTGACGGTATAAAGTAGCGAAAAAACTTGAGAATACAAGTGACGAACCCTGCAGTTCGAAGAAAACAGTGATAAGTAGTGGAATGGAAAACCGTGCGTCTCCATCGATTCAGTGAAAATACCGATTGAACCATGCTAGTATCCATCCCTAATTCCCACCGCACCCGGGGTACACACTAAGATTCGGATATTCCAGCTCAGTAATTTTTTCACTGAGTTCAGTATTTTTCCATCTTTTTACTGAGTTTTCAACAGCAGATTTATCTCGGTACACTCGGTAACACTAGTTTACAAAATAAAACGAAAGTCGTAAACTTCTGTCAACGACCAAATTTTTGAAGCATAATTTAGCGCTGATTTCGAAACCGTGCTTCAAAAAAAATTAAAGTAGAACAGTTTTTAAGTTTTAGCTCAATATCGAGTTTTATAACTTTTAAAAATTTGGAAATCAATAAAATTCAAATATCTTGCGTTTTGTTCAACCAATTTTGAATCTTTTTCCATAAATCAAAAGCTGAATATAACACCATTCAAACATCTTAATGCAGGTTTCGCGTCAGATTGATGAAATTCAAGATATTGGCGAGTTTTAGGGACAATCTCCTTAAATTTTAGCAAATTTTCCAAAAATATATGAAGAAAAGTATTTTTTTCAATAAAAAAAAAAACAATTAAAAAATTCTTTCTCAACGTTTATTTGACATATCATATGAGTTACAGTAAAAAATTCAGCTCAATCGGAGCATTGACTACAGAGAATGAGATGTATGAAGTGAGCAACTTTGCTTAAAAATAGAACAAAAATAGATTTCAAATCATCAACCTTGTATGGAAAGTCGAAAAAATTTCCGCTCTACTGTAATTTTTTTCGTTCGCGTTTTCGAACTCAGGGCATGATTCTACACCAAAAACGATCATCAGCTTACCGAGTTCAAAAATGCTGTAAACTAGTGTAATCGTATTTACCGTTCACCAGTAACGATTTTTACCGTGCATCAGTAACTTTTGACAGTTTATTATCTGAGCTCGGTAACTCGTTTATAGGATATCCGTAAAAGAAACAACCGAGCGTACCGAGTTAAATATGCTGTTGAGAACTCAGTAAAAAGATGGGAAAAATACCGAGCTGATCTCAGTGTGTAGGCAGCAGGTGACTGCTGCCACTATACGCGGTTAACATTAGCGGATTAGTGTCTAGGGTGACCAGCCATATGATCAGCGTGCACAGAGATAGCACAGCGGCATATGGCCTCCACAAGTGGGGGAGACCCAGGTGGGTCAAACGGTAGAACGTTTCCCGCGTATCTCGACCCAAGAAATGAGTTTGGAGCTATCACCACTCTGCTCATGACAGGAAAAGGTGGAGTAAGCCTACCAACCGAGCCTTTCATTTTCGGAAAGAGTATTGAAGACCTTGTTGGACCAATCGAGTCAGCCAAAAGCGAAGCTCAGTGTAGTCGCTACGGGCTACGTACGAGAAAATCGCTTCAGGTGGAAAAACTGCTGAAGATGTCCAAAATCTGTGATGGTACGGAAATAGAAATCAAGCTTCACCCAACCCTTAATTCAAGTCGTTGTGTGATAATATCTCTTGATCTGATGAAGAAAGGCGAGGAGCACATCGTAGAACAGCTACATCCCCAAGGAGTTACTGCGGCACGACGAATTCTTAAGACGTACAAGGAACCAACCCGAGCAATAATCCTAACCTTCAACCGTCCGATTTTCCCCCGAAACAGTCAAAGTAGGATTACTACGAGTAGAAACACGACCCTACTACCCGAACCCTCTGTTATGCTTCCAATGCTTCCAGTACGGTCAAACTGTCCAACAAGAAATTTTGTCACGTTTGCTGTAAAAATCACGAAGATATGCAAGCATGGAATGACGAACCGTTTTGTTGCAACTGTGAAGGATCACATCGGAAACCAGTGAACCGAATTGAATGAAATTTTTAACGTACACTAACAATATGTATATGCTTCACAAACTATTAAAACATAGGTACTTTTTAAACGTTGAAAAAAGTTATCATGGATTGTGTGGTAGTTTAGCACATCAATAAGTAGGCCGAGGTCTTGGAATTATCATTATTAGTCGAGACGTCAACTGGATAAGTAAAGTACCACATTGGCGACGACGACGAACCCCGTTTGCTTTTGAGCCTTCGAAACGATTATCGGAGCGTTTAGCAAAACGACTCAGCGATTTTGGAGATCCAGACCATGAAAAAATCAAGATTCGTTTTCCGTGAAAGGACGTGCATGTGCTGCAAGTGAAGCTGATCATCAAGAAGGAACTCTCCTGCTCTGCCGAAAATATTGGACATCCTGCTGAAAAAAAAAATCAAGCCAAACAAGTTGTTGCCTAGGTAACGAACTATGGTTCCCTGAATCGGACAAAAAATAACAAGTTCCTTTGCAAGGGACTGCCTCAGGAACGGATTCAATCCGTTGTGCTAGGCGAAAAAAAAACCATTTACAATGTGGTACTTATCCAGTTGACGTCTCGACTAATAATGATAATTCCAAGACCTCGGCCTACTTATTGATGTGCTAAACTACCACATCTCCTTTTCTTTAGCAGCATATAAAGTTTAGCAGACATTGACGATAATTAGAGACGTAGAGCCTCAACATTTGATGCTTTTGCGTTTTTAGTAGTGTTTATAATAGAAATATCTTGCCAAGGCAACGCCGTCACCAATAGAATCACATGGATGTCCGATAGATATACCACATATAGAAAATTATGTGTAGTATTAAATCTAGAGCAATACAGTTTCTCATCGAATTATGGCAACACACTGTGCATTTTAAATATGTTGCCAAAATCGGAAAAATATGAATGTAATTTATTTTTAACAATTTATGTTGTTTTTTTATTGGAATCTCCATTGATTTTATTGTGCACGTATTGTACTTCATTACAGCATCTTCAGCAGGAAAAAAACGTAAACAATATCATTTGTTGTTGAACAGTCAAATTATTCAATGGTAGTTAATAGTGATTTTATTGGAAATTTTTATCAGGTTACCCTTATGAAATTCTTCTAAGGACTCTTACGGCGATGACATAGTACCGCTTCAAAGTGAGAGTGAAAGTGCGCGTCCATAGGATTTTCGTGAATTTGCTATTGTTGATATTCTTCTTTGCGGCTTCGCACACGCGCACTCCCACTCTCACGCGTAACTATAACGGCACCCTTATAAATGTATCAAAGATCCATTAGTTTATTTTCTCCAGCAATTTCTTTTGTTTTCCATAGATATCTTCAGAAATTCGTAAAAAAAACCCCAGGTATTTTTTTCAGAAATTCCCCCATTCCTTCAGAAAATCTTTGAAGGAACTTTACAGAAATTCTGCCATAAATGCCTACAGAGATTAATCCGAGAAATCCTTCAGGAATTATTCAACTGATTTCTAAGGTTTTCTAAAAATACCATTCCAAAAATTAGTTTTGGAACTTGTTTATAAAACTTCTGTGAAATCCCGTGGTTCTACAACACATCCTCACGTTCATTTCGTTTCACACTATTTAAACTAACTTCCACCACACTGTGCTTCCACCTTTCGTATCGATGCGCGTCGCTCACAGAGCTCCATAGTCTTCTAGCTCTTCATTCTAACTATCCTATCTACTCTACACGGTAAAAAATCTGCACTGTGATATGAACTGATTGGCACTTGAATTCGCACTACTGTTCAATCAGTTTGTTATCAATTACCGTCTTACCCCGCTCGTTCGACACGTTTTAATTCGACACTTTTTAATTCGTACCCCGCTTATTCGACACATGTCGAATTAAAAAGTGTTGAAATGTCACAGCGATGTACACTGTAAATGCAAAACAGTTTAATATTGCGCTTATACTCGCAACCGCAGCAGCTCCTCTTGCAGACGCTAATTCCGGAAGTTCTGTTTTGGTGCTGTTTGACGCCCAAACCGCCTGGAGACCAACCGGAATCGACTGAGGATGGCAACAATCGTAAAAAGAACGAGCTTTTCATTCGCACCACCGCATTATCTGTTGAAATTATGTTTCATAACAAATCCGGAAATCAAAACAAAAACAAAAATAGAGTTGCCAAATTTAAATGAGCAACGTGGTGTAGGGTGACCAGTTTGTCGAATTAAAAGTTTACCCCGGTTATTCGACAACAGTCGGTGTCGTATTAGCGGGGTAATACGGTACATATCATTTGACAAAGAACATCCAATGCCTCTTCAATTTTAATGGAACATCACATCAATTCGTTGTTGACAATGTTTTGATTTCAAAACTAGAATTAAAAAAAATGTGTTCAGCCGCAGCCAGATTCGATACCAGGACCTTCAGAGTCCCGATCAACTGTTTTACCACTACACTATTTCACGTCTGTTGGAGAGGCGTGAATCGAAGCGAACCACTTTCTACCACCTGTCATCTATATTTACTTTCATGCCCAAGACAGTCATTGCCAAATCAACAACTTTTCACTTTGGATCGTATTGCTTTCTACAGTAGTGCAAATCGAAGGGATTGTCAGTTGATTTCTCCGGTGGGTTTGTTTTGGTCCTCAAATCAACACTGACAGCATTGCGATCTCAAAGGAAAAGCAGTTCTGATCATGTTGATTAGGAAACTGAAAAGTTAAGGGATTTTTCCCTTACATCGAGCGTGCAGATTTTTTACCGTGTATGTTATCCGAGATGTTATCCATGTCAGGATACCACACATTCCTGGAACAATATTCGGCGCCGTCTTCGTCCACTTTCCTCGGCCTACTTATTGATGTGCTAAACTACCACAGATTGATTTTTTTTATTTTTCTCGAAAAAATATAAAATATAATATAATTTTTACATCAATGTCAATAAATTTTATTGTTGATATCCAAAGATTGTCCACTTCTGTGCTCAAGTTATCTCTAATCAGATATACAGGGTGTTAGGTTCCCGAGTGCAAACTTTTTAAAGGGTGATAGAGGACCATAAATGGAGAAAAAAATTGTTCTACGCATATGGTCAAATCTCAACCGTTACGTAGTTATTGAACTTCCCATGTTTATGACTCTTATTGCCTTAACTGGCAATAACTTGAAAATGGTCAAACTTGTCGAAGTTTTTTTACCCTTATTCGAAAGATTATTGAATTTTATAACAAATGGCATCTTTGAATCGATTGGTTTAGTTAAATAACTAAGTTTTCTAGAGCAAAATGGCTAAAAATAGTGTATTTTTATTGGTTGTTGTCAATTATCTTTGAAACATGCGTAATAAATAAAAAATCTTTCTTTGGCAAAGTTGTGGCCCCTGTTACACTCTACAAATCGTTCTTTGACACCAAACTTCTAGCTCTTATCGTTTTCTTGCAATTTTGATTTAAATGTGCGGCACAATGCGCAAAAAAGTGCTTTCCATGACAGTTGCAAATTTATGATCTGAAATGCGATGTTAAAATCAAAATTGCAACAAAACGATAAGAGATAGAAGTTTGGTGTCAAAGAACGAATTGTAGAGTGTAACAGGAGCCACAACTTTGCCAAAGAAAGAATTTTTATTTATTACGCATGTTTCAAAGATAATTGACAAAAACCAATAAAAATACACTATTTTTAGATATTTTGCTCTAGAAAACTTAGTTATTTAACTAAACCAATCGATTCAAAGATGCCATTTGTTAGAAAATTCAATAATCTTTCGAATAAGGGTAAAAACACTTCGATAAGTTTGACCATTTTTAAGTTATTGCCAGTTACGGCAATAAGAGTCATAAACATGGGAAGTTCAATAACTACGTAACGATTGAGATTTGACCATATGCGTAGAACAATTTTTTTCTCCATTTATGGTCCTCTATCACCCTTTAAAAAGATTGCACTCAGGAACCTAACACCCTGTATTAGAGCCTATTTAGATTGAAGAAAGAACATATTTAGTAATTGTTGTGTGGTATTGTAAATTTGATTTATTTTCCTCTATATGGGTAAAAATTTCAACCCGGTATAACTTAATTCGCCGTGAGAAAATATTACATTTTAACGTCGTATTAGGTATCAATATATTGTTGCGGGAAAACTTGCTTCTAAGGCAAGTAAATGGAAAAACACTAGAACTCCAATGGCGCTGTAGTCATTTTTCCAATTTAATTTGAAAGAACTACGCTTTATCTTTCGATTTCTAGTTTTGACTACCTTGATAAATCGGAAATAAAAAATATGCGACAGATAAAACTTTTTCATGTTTTACAGTTTTTGTGCACTTTTTGTTTAACTCATTGTGGTAAATATCACAGGCAATGTACATAAACAAAAGTTTGTTTGCATACATACAAGTATAAGTAATGGCTGAAATTTTGAAATAGTTTACATCATATAAAACAAAAACTAATCAGATGAAAAAAATATGCAAAGGTGGCATCGCTCAACAACACGATTGTGCTGGTTCATCACGAAAGGGATATACATATCCCACTTAAAGTTTGTTTTGAAAATAATTTTTACATCCAACAAGCCGTGTTGGTATACCAACAGTTTCTTTATTAAGCATCTAGCTGTAGTAATGATATCAAAGTGCTGCTGGTTTGTGGGTTGTCAGTATTACGAATTATACTGTATAGTAGCAGCTGTTTTGTTAGTGGGGACTCCTATTCGATTTGTTCAAGTTTCCGGGAAATCTCCCGGAGTTGGAATAGAGTGCAGTAAAGACAGCCCCAGTGACAAGTTAGTGATTTCTGAAAACCAAGTTTGGTAGCTGTATGGGGCTTGTTTTGCAGCCGTGTATTAGCTTATGGTTTAGGGTAAGAAATCTAGCTTTGAACTAGTCAAATTGTAATCTTAATTTGAACCATTTCGTAATTCATTAAAATAACACACTTTTTGGGCAAGTATTGTCGCAAGTATTTCCGTAGCATTGACTTTAAAAGCATTGAATGAAGCGGTTTTTCATTTAAAATAAGTAATGGAGCACGTTCGGTGTAGTACTAGATTTGTAGTAATGAGCTGAATTTTAGTATGGTGAGAAGGTCAATTCTCCGTTTCTGCAATGGATTGGTGCAAAAAGCGTGAGTATTATGATTCCTTGCCTAATTTGATGCTGTTTGAGCAAAACTTTGGATAACTATGTTGTTTATGTTGCAAGAAATGGAGAAAACAACAACACTGTTGCCCAAAGTTTTGCTCAAACAGCATCAAATCAGGCAAGGAATCATAATACCCACGCCTTTGCACCATTTCATTGCAGAAACGGAGAATTGACCTTCTCACCATACTAAAATTCAGCTCATTACTACAAATCTAGTACTTCACCGATCTATCCTATTGAAAAATCACTGCGATTTCACCCATTTCCCCCCGAGGAAGCACATTTTCGGTGCACTCGTACAGCTCACACATTGTATTACACACAATAAGTGAATATGTTAATTGAAAACAAATTCATCGTGGAATCGACCAACCAAATAATATTCCACATTATTTGTTATAAAATTATCAAATTTACGTAATTACCAGCTCAGATCAATCACGGAGGAGCAACCATTGACATGTATAGTTAGATTTGATCGTTTTGATCGTTTGATCGAAGTTCAGAGAAACGGCAAACGCAGAAGTTCTACCAGAAGCTCAGCGCATCATTCCGCGAGCCTAAATGTGCCGGGATTTGAAGGACGCGTCAAGATGTGAGATTATCGAAACGTAAAAGCAACACTTAAACAACAAGGGATGTGTGGGAACGTTGTATTCGCGGCATTTCTGCAACAACTGGCGGATGGCGAACATCTGGTCCGTTGTAGCGCATTCACCCATAAATCCAGCCTGATATTGCCCCACGAACTCTCTTGCAATCGATGATAGACGGCGGCACACAAAATCCTTTTTATCAATTTCAGTTCATGGACTTTCTTTCGAAACGATCGTACAACGTCAAGCTTAAAGCATCTGTTTCATTTATTTAATACGATAGTTAGACTGACTGACTATGTGGAATATATGTGCATTTTACTGTCAACGTGTAGAAAATAATTCGTACTAATTCTATCGTTTTCAACTCTGAGCAACTAAACCAGAATTAACTGCATAAAGAAAGCCTTATCATGTAGTTTCTGCGGTAAAAGTGGTGCTTTGGGATCGCATCAAGTCGACGACGACTTGACGTCTCTAAAACAGCGTAATACGATACATGTTTTATATTTCGTGTGCTCCAAAGTTATAAAAGATTGAACACATGTGTTGCTTGTAGTTTACATGTTTCACGTTGACTTAGAAAAATCCAAAATGCAGTTTATAACATAAAATTGTGGAGGAATAATAATAGTTTAATGTTACTTCAACCGAAACATGGTCAATAGTTCTCCGTTCGGTTGCTACAAATTAAAGTGAAAAACAAAGCTTTTACAACGTCGCATTTATATTTCCACACGCTTAATTGCAGAAGTCAAATATCAGTGCAATTTAAAACTAAGTTTCGCTTACTCTGGAAAGTAGGAAGTTCAGAACTTCAAAGTGACGCGAGCCAATATAAAACACTTTTGGCTGCGCAATCTAGTAACTTACTTCATGTAAAGTATTTGTGTGTTCCGTGTAAGTAGCTTAAGTAGCTAAGTGTATGTGTGTGCACTGTGTATGAGGCTTAAAATGGTTATCATTGGTTGTTGGATAAAGTTTGCGGTTTGAATGCTCTACGAGATAGGCACGCCCATTAATACCGATGAACCGGTATGGTATGGTATGACTTACGTCTCGGAAAGAACCTTGGCGGCCGCTTGCCGCAAAATCCGGAATGCGTCGTCTATGTCGGAATCGGTCAGCAAACGGTTCACGGTCAACCGGATGCTCGGCCGGGGGCAGCGTTTCTCCATGTGTTCCAGATACTCCGCGGCTATGACGGCCAGTCCGGTTTTAATGCACTGTAAATATATTTAGAAAATAGAAAAAGGATTTTTATCATGAGGGTTTGTGGAATGTTGAGGGTAACGGAATGTTTCATAGCTTTGAGTATTTCCAGCTCAAAACACGAAAAAATATGCCATTTTTGAAGTAATATTTTGTAATTGGAATGTGATTTTATTTATTTAGCTTTGTTTCGCGAATAATTTAAATTTACTTTGGCATAAATACATAACCAACTAATTTTCTTCTTCAAAAAGTTATAACTTGAAAACAGTTTGTTGGATTGAAATGATGTCTTCGAAGATGTTTCAGGATATTCGAAAGACTTCTAAAAAATACACTGAAAGAACTATTGATCGCAGATCTTTTTGTTACCAAAAACAGTTTCTGAGTATATACAACAAATACGTATGAAAAACTATACATTTTTACTATACAGGAATAAGGACGGAAGTATCTTGACGGACGGACGTGAGGTGATCGAAAAGTGGAAGCAGCACTACAACGAACAATTGAACGACTCAAAATACTTGTAGCGGAATTTTTATATGGATTTTAACTTGCAGAGGAATGGCTCTATCATCACACGGTCGCACATGCTCCTCGGTTTTGCGGACGATATTGATCTCATCGGCATCGATCGTAGGGCAGTGGAGGAAGCTTATGCTCCTCTGAAGAGAGAGACAGCGAGGATAGGCTTGACGATTAACTCTACCAAGACGAAGTACATGATAGCGGATAGAGACAGAAGCAGGCCTAGTGATGTTAGTGCTGAGGTAGTGATTGATGGGGAAGTGTTTGAAGTTGTTGAAGAATTTGTTTATCTTGGAACACTAGTGACATGTGACAATGACGTTTCCCGTGAAGTGAAAAGGCGTATTGCAGCTGCGAATAGGGCCTTTTACGGATTGCGTAGCCAGCTTAGGTCCCGTAACATGCAAACGCAAACAAAATTCGCTCTGTATAAGACGCTGATTCTTCCGGTTGTTCTCTACGGCCACAAAGCGTGGACGTTAAAGGAGGTAGACCGAAAAGCTTTAGGAGTTTTTGAGCGCAAAATGCTGCGGACAATTCTCGGTGGGAAACAAGAAAATGGAGTGTGGCGCAGACGCATGAATCACGAGTTGTACCAAGTGTACGAAGATGCGAATATTGTGAAACGTATAAAATACGGCAGACTTCAGTGGGCTGGACACTGTTGTGGCTGTGCATTAATAGCTTAAGAATATGTTATCCCAGAGAATGAGATACTGTCGAAGAGAGCTGAGCTACCTCTCGAGTAGTGTTGTATACGAATAGGAGAAATATAGATGAGAAATGTTGTGTCTGTAAACAGAACAAGACGTGTTTTATTATCGCTCCCGTCTTCCGTATTGCTTTCCCTTTTAACCCTTTCCTACCCATGGTAGCACAGGTGATCCACTAATTGGCATTAACTTTACATCAACTCTATAAGTTCGATGATTTACATTTTTTTAACACATGTAGGTACATGTTTCATGAAGTATTAGGGCAAGTTTGGTGAAAATTTATCGATTCTCTTTTATCCTAAAAATGAATGTTTGAACCAAAGTCGGGATTTTTTTAAATTTAATTCACGTGGTTTTTCGATATTCAATATACCGAAAACTAAACATCAATTTCAACGAAAAATAAAAATAAAACGTGCTCAAATGTATGTTTAGACGCTGGTAAAAATACTGATTTACAATATTTTTTATAATAAAACACTAATTTTAACAAGAAAAGTATGGATCATCAGTGATCCACTGGGAAACTAACAACATTTTTATCCTTCTTGTTCTAACCTCACTCTTTGAACTGTCACAAAGTTTGTTTACGTCTGAGATAAGTGCGTGTTTTTTTTTTTCAATTGGATATTGAGAACAGAAAAGTGTATTTTTTGCCGATAATATGTCGGAAAAGGATCTGACTGGAGATATATCGTCCGAGGAAGAGGACTTCCTCGGTTTCGAAGCGGATGATGAAACATTTCCAGGATTATCGGACAAGGAAAATGGCGTTAGAGAAACATCATGCTCCCGCCGCAGGAAACGCTCATCAACCGAAACTTTTCCTGCTTCTAAGTCTTCCAAAAGGACGTTCCGTGATGCTGCCTGCTGGCGGATCCCTTCTAAGGTCAATTTAGGCAACACGACTCAGTTCGAAGGTAATTCGTCCGGAGAGATGTTTGGCGGCAACGACGAAACAATTTCAACCGGATATGATGGTAGTGTTGAAAGTTTTGTATATTTGCAGATAATGTAAGGAATATTATATATTTCAGATTCCAAAGAAAGCCATGTTGCTATGATAGCGTTCGAAGGAGATGTTTCCGTGGTGCAGGAAGCCAGTGCATTAGACGGGAACAAAGGCAGCGTATCGAAGGTGAATCGCCGATACAAAAAACTGGCATCCCTTGAGAAACCACATATTTCCGGAGAACCTTCCATAGTGTCGTCGACGTTTAAAACCGATCCAAGCGATGAAGATGCGAGCGATGGAGAAAAAATGGGCGAAGATGACGAAACAATAGGTTTTTCTAAATCACAACCGAAAACAACAACAGAACAAAATGAGTGTGATAGTATTCTCAGCAATTCAAAATTATGTATATATGTATATTATAGATTCCATGATCTTTACAGATACTGACGAGAACGACCTATTCGTTTTGACTTTCGAGGGAGATGAGTCGGAAATTGAAGGGTTCGGTGGATCAGACGAAGATGATGAAGTCGAGGTTTTCCATTCAACCTCGACTGTGCCAAAGATTGCAAAATCGCGACAGAAGGTACCAGCTGCTTCAAAGAAAAACCGTCATGGCAGAGTCTCAACGAAGCCTGCTGATTCCAAAAAGAAAAAACAACAAACTGGTATGTCCACAAGGTCGAAATCTAAGAGGAAGGTCATTCCACCTCAGTGGCGTGAGGATGAAGATTTTTGTTTCGACTATCCAGAGCTGGATGCGAATTTCTCGTCGCCACCGAATAAGCCAATGACCCCATACCAGTACTTCAGATTGTTCATAGATTCGGATATTATCACCAACATATGCAACCAAACGAATATGTATTCAAGTCAACAATCTACAGATGGATCGTCTATCGATGTAAATCCAGGGGATATTGAGCAGCACATTGGACAGCTACTCCTCATGGGTATCACAAAGGTTCCGTCATACCGTTTACATTGGGGTACTGCTACGAGGTATGCTCCGATCGCTGATGTAATGCCGCGGAATAAATTCGACACCATCAAACAGTGCATGCACTTCAACGACAACACTCAAATAAAACGACGAGGCGAGGAAGGCTACGATAAATTGTTCAAAGTGCGACCGTTTATCGATGCTCTGCGACGGAATTGTTTGAAAATTGAACCAACTACAAATCAGTCAATTGATGAGATCATGATACCGTCGAAAGCAGCTTCTCCTCTACGTCAATACAATAAAAACAAACCTCATCGATTCGGCATAAAGATGGAAGGACGGGCAGGTTCTGATGGAATTTTGCACGACTTTGATATTTATTGCGGAAAAACGAACGCGGAACCAACAGGCGCGTGGGGCATAAGTGGTGATGTTGTAATCAAGCTGGTTGATACACTGCCGAAGAACATCCCTTATAAAATCTTTGCCGATAACTGGTTTTCGTCGTACGCGATAACTAAGGAGTTGAAGATTCGTGGGCTGCAATACACTGGAACCATCAGGCAGAATAGAATTCCTGGTTTCGAAATGAAAAAGGATTTGAAAGCAGAAGGAAGGGGCTCGTTCGCATGCAGTGTGTCGGATGATAACATAACAATTGTAACGTGGATGGATAATAAGCCGATCAATCTTATTTCTTCCTGTTTTGGCGTGCTCCCGATAGACGAAGTACAGCGATGGTCGGCTGCGGATGAAGAGTACAAAACTATTCGGAGACCTCTAATCGTTCGGGAATACAACACCTACATGGGAGGAATTGACCTGAATGACTTCCTAGTTGCTTTGTACAGGACGCAACCGGGCACTAAGAAGTACTATATGAGGATCTTCTACCAACTACTGGATGTGTCAGTTGTAAATGCTTGGCTATTATACAGGCGCCATATGAAGCAAACGGATAAAGAGCATATGACTTTGCTTAACTTCCGAATAGATATTGCTAACAGCTTGATTCAATATAGGAAGAACATAGTAAGGCGCAGAGGACGACCTGCAAATAAATCTACACCGGTACGTCAGAGAATGGTAGCGCCTGTTGGGTCATCACTTGAGGCACGCTTCGATGGAGTTGGACATTGGCCAGTAGAAGACCGAAGAGCGCGCTGTCTACAATGCAAGGAACGAGGATCATTTAGTTCATTTAAATGTTCTAAGTGTAACGTATGCTTATGCATCAAAAAAAGGCAAAAATTGCTTTACTGCGTTTCATTTGCAACCAGATTGGAAGGTCTATTTGAGGTCAACCACTATCGTCAGATAACGAGAAATGCCTAGACGTTTGGTCAGCCGGGTGCCTACCATGGCAGGTTGGAGGGTAACTACACAAAAAAACGTGAGAACGGCATACCCTTCTAATCCAACACGCGACGTTCCTTCGATTCATTCGAGGTTTCTAATAAGTTCGGCGGTCGCAGGGGCAAGTGCATTTGTGCATACACCACAGCAGCAACATCTGTCCGGCTTACCAACAATTGGAGGTGCTCCAGGGGTACAGACTAACCTGCCAACATCCATTCCGGGGTTAGCGACAAGCCGAGGTGTAATGAATAGCGGACTATTCCCTCAACAACCGGAGTCTTCAAGTACGGCTAATGCTGGTATGCACTCGGGGTTAATGTTGGAACAAAATGGCGCTCCAGGGCTTCCGCAACTCTACGATCCAGTTGAGCAGCTGCAAGTTGTTCCCACACAAGATCAGTTGATGGCGCGGCAAGTCATGCCAAAGGACCTCACCCCTATTTAGGAGGGATCCCGAAGACTGGCCTCTTTTCTACAGCGCATACGTTAACACAATTACGGCAAGCCGGTACTCTGACGTAGAGAACTTGGCCAGGCTCCAGAAGGCATTGCAAGGTAGGGCGTTCGACGCAGTGACAAGTCGATTACTGCTCCGGCGTGCGTACCACACGTGTTAAACACACTCATGCTCTTTGGCCGGGTCTGGTACGTTTGGCATAAGGCCGTTTGGAATAAGGACATTTGGCATAAAGGAAATTTGGCATAAAGGACGTTTGGCATAAAGAATATGTGCAATATATTTTCCCTCTGGAGAAAATTTAAAGAACAACCTTCAATGGAAAGAAGGCAAATTTGTTAGTGGTGCATTATTTTGGATCTCTTATTTTCGAAATAACCGTTCGCTTCCATGAATTTGTTTTTTTTTTCGGAAGGGGAATGTTCCTTCTTTTGTATATAGGCTGTTCTTTATCGATACAAGCAATTTAGATTACGGTAATGGTTCTTTTCAGCAAATCATCATTGTCTGCATATTATATTCAGAAAACAATATTGCATTATAATGTATTATCCTTCTTTAGAATACTTTTTCTTTTTTGACGTTAAGTATGTGGCTCATTTTTTACTGACATTATTTTATGCCAAACGTCCTTTATGCCAAATGTCCATTATGCCAAGTGTCCTTTATACCAAACGTCCTTATGCCAAAAGGCATTATGCCAAACGGCCTTATGCCAAACGTACCAGACCCCTTTGGCCGTCTTGAGTTGATTATCCGTACAGACCTTCCTGAATAAGGTTCGTGATGTCCCGGCTCCTAGGTCAGACCGACTGGACACCCTGATCACGTTTGGGATGACTGTTCAAAATTTGTGCGATCATCTGGAAGCTATGCAACCCAATCCTGCTACAAGAGCTGGTGGAAAAGATCCCTGCACAGCAGCGTTTAGATTGGGCACTCTTCAAGCGACAATTTGTGTCGGTTGATCTTCGTACATTTGCGTACTACATGTCGACATTGGTAGCAGCAGCTTCGGACGTCACAGTCACGACGGACATTAAGCAAGTGCGGTTCAGCAAAAGTGACCGTGTCAAGGACAAAAATTTCCTCAACACTTATTCTGCATCGGAGCAGCCGAAGGAGTTAAAAGAGATGCGGCCCATGGTGCTGTACTTGGCGTGTAAGGCAGCAGGACATAAGGTTAGAGATTGCGCCGTCTTTAACCCTCTACTTCCCATGGTTGCTCTAGAGCACCATCAATTTTCGATGAACTCGAGACAAACGAAATTAGATGAATATGATACAATAGTTTTTAAAATATGATTGTAATCTCATTAGGTAAACCCAACTCCCAACTACTTGTTTCAATAGTGAAACTATTGATAAACAATCAAAATGCTATTGATTTACAACTAAATTTTTTATGTTGATTTCAAAAAATTTGGCCAATTTGCAATAACTTTTGTTCAAGCACTTTTGTCGGAAACGCTTTCTTGGCATAGAAATAGTCGTTCAAAGTCGTGGGAAGGAAAGGGTTAAAAGATGGAATAGGGAAAGCCGTTGGAAAACGGTAACGACAGTTCGTGGCATTTCGAGTAGGAGAGATCCTGAGCAAAACGGAGGCAACAGAATGGAGATGGGTCCCCACGCAACATAACGTAGCAGATGAGGCCACCAAGTGGGGGAGAGGACCATCCACAGACGTCGAATCCCGCTGGTTTCGAGGGCCGAGTTTCCTTTACCTTCCGGAAGCGGAGTGGCCGAAGAAATCGTCAATAGGCCCATTTGTTATGGACGAAGAGCTTCGACCATGTCTGGTTCACCAAGAGGCGGTTGGTGGCTCCACCGAGGAAGCAATTCGTTGGGGAGACTTCTCCAAATTGGAACGCCTTCTGAGGGAAATTGCCTACGTAGGGGGAGGCGGGGCAGTATGGAAACCCTAAGGTTTTTGCCAACTTTACCTGGCAAGATGTCAAAAAAGTTTAGTTTTTTGATACATGGTATCCTTTTAAAATCTATTTAGCATCTATTGCATAAGAGTGTTTACAAAGAAACTTATTTATCCACTTCAAAAAATGTTTTGAAAAATGTTAGTTTTTCATGACGGTCTTCAACATACGGGGCAGAATGGACACCCATATGGGGCAATGTGAACACCATGAGACTTTTACGAATTTCGTACATTATTTACACCTATAAAGTCATTTCATTACAAAACAACTAATATGGATGAATAATACGCCGAAGTAGTTCATGTTTGTACAGTTAATTTAAATTCAGGCTATTTTGGATAAAGCTTCGTTTTTGTCGGCATGTACAGCTGTGCCTAGAACAACTATTTTCCACTGCTGTCGTTTTTTGACCAATTTGTTTCACCCTATAGTGAACTTTTAACCGAAAATATACTGAAAACGAAGAATTTGGTTGGTTTGTGATTTAGGTTATATTTTTCCCTTGCCGCTTCTTTCAAAAAAGTGAGTGTTCATTTTGCCCCGGTAGCAGAAGATATTTCCAAACTAGATTTTTGGTATAATAAAGAAGAAAATATAAACATGTTAAGCATGTAGATACAGCAAAACTATTTGCATGTGTTCTAGAAATATCAGGTTTTAATCGACCTGAAATAATTTACTCACTAAATCTTATTTTAGATGATGTGAAAATTATAATTTCCATGCACAGAAAACGGAGGACGCAACTTTTTCGTGTAAAATCAAGTATAATTTGAATTTCGAATGTTTCTTTCCTGAAACTACGTTTTAGATAAATGGACTATATTCTCCATTCATTAAAAGTTCAAAAAAGTTCGCATATTTCAAAATATTGAGGGTGTCCATTCTGCCCCGGGTGTCCATATTGCCCCGCCTACCCCTACCTTAGAGAATTTTCTGGAAGAATCATCCAGTGATTCCTGGAGTATTTATTGGAGGAATTTCTAGAGAGTTCCGTGGGGTATTCTTGAAGAAATTCTTGGAAGCATGCTTGAAGGGATACCTTAAGGATTTTATGGAAAACTTTCTGGATACTCTATAATTCATACTGCCCCGCTTACCCCTACACTGCTTTATATCCAGCTGCCGTGATCGGGTGAAAGGACAGGAAAAAACCATTGGATACCTAGAGAAGACAGAACTACAAAGGGATTCGTTTAAAATGACCGTTTGCCGTTTCATCGCCCGCCGAGAGTCGCCGATCAAAGTTTATTTCGCCAGCAGGGAACTCCGGGAAGAAATTGAAATCATCGGCAAGCAGCTGTGGGAGTCATTCACTAAAACAAACATGGACGCATTCGTCAGGCGATTGTACAGACTGCAAAAGGAGTCTTCCGTCGCTCTGTATCAAAACTGGCCGTGCTCCTAGTGAGGCGAGAGTAACGCAGAAGCAACAGCGAAACCGGAAGCACGTTACGGGCCGGAGGATGTTGATGACACTGGCAGCACTGGAGTCGATAACGAATCTCTACACGAATCCCAGAGGACCTCCGTAAGTAAAGAACGGACATCGGTTACGGATGTCATCGATCGTGACATGACTGACAGGGGAAAATATCAAAGCAGAGTCGAGACATTCGCATGTGATGAGAGAAACATTATCGAAGCACCTGTTGTTATCTAGAATAATTTATTGTGCGATTGGCGATACTATATTTCCTTATACCAGAGACAAACAGATGTAACTATTAGAGGAAATTCATCAAATACTTTTACCCGGTGTCTTTTCCATGAGCACACTGCCACCTATTGGTAGGTACAACCGCGCAAGACACTGTCTGCCATGATGGAATGCGATTTGACGTTTGTCTAACACGCACACTACTACACAAATCGCCTGTAAATTTCGTTTGCATCATTCAGCAACGTGTACACTGGCAAACATCAAAGCAATCGAACACTAGTGCCTCTGGTGGAAGGATCGCGCAAATCAAATGAAATTTGAATTGATCGTTAAATGCATGTGCCAAGCCGTTTTGAAGAGTGTTACGTCCGTTTGTCTGTGCTTATACTATGCAGCCTATGTTGAATATAATAAGCTAATAACTTGTAGGTTGATCAATTGTTGTGTAAAGTAATATGACTTGTTGAACTCATAAAATTAATTTTCAATACAGGCTAGCGTAACCTCGAAGGTTCGGATAGAATTCTTAAACCCCATAATTCAGTGGTTTTGTTTGATATATATGTAGTAAGTTGAATTCGTTTATTTAAATTAATCTAAATAAACTACTACTGAAACTAGACAGGACCAGTTTGTAACTAGTTTGCGTGTTTATGTGAGAAAGCCAAACTAATAAAATCTTTCCTCAGCTTTAAGAATTCAGCACAGTAACCTCTGGTGCGATTCTTTATCGAAGTCCGAAACATCTACCCAACACCGGTTTCAGATTTTTACAGGTAGTAGCCCCCTGAAATACCTAGTAGCCTACTAAGATTCCGAGCAAGCCGAGTAAGAACTACCGTTATGCATTTCACAATCCGGCAATGAAAAACCACAGAAGGAGAATTGTTGGAAAACTCGTTAATGCTAGCAAAAAACTTACCTCTTGTGATATCCTATCGAGTATCTGTTTCTCGGTCACTGGATCTGATTCTTTTTTCAGGTACAGATGTTTCACTGGCGAGAGCGGATCCCCTCGGAAGGTAAAATCAGTGAGGGTTGGTAGTTTCCTGTAATGACACAACTCCTTCAATACACAACCCGTAAGAAATCCATAATAGAGAACTTACTGGGAAACCTTCTGGCAGCACGTCCTGAGCTCAGCGAAAATCTTTGGCTCATTTTCGAATCGATCCAGTGCACTGATGGCAGCCTGGGCCAGCAGCGGTGGCAGGGAAGCCGAGAAGCAATAACCTAGCCCGGACAGACGCTGATGCTCTACGATGAACGACGATCCGGCGCAGAAGCCACCGATGGTTCCGGCAGCCCACTCCATACCGGCCGATCGGAGATCGACTTCGATTTTCTGTAAATAAAGACAGGAGGAATGATTATCATCCATTTAGTGGAAGTACCTCATTGTAACTTACATCGACGTTGAAATGTTCGATCGATCCTCGGCCGTGCTGGCCCAGCACTCCGAACGATATGCTCTCATCCAGGAACATTCGCAGCTTGTACCGCTTCCGCAGTTCAACCAACTGCGGCAGAGGACAGACTTCACCGGTGTTCATGTAGATGGCTTCCACTACCAGGAAGCGTCTCGTACGGGCTGCCTTCTTCGGGTTTCGTTTGTCCTCGACGGCTTGCTCCTTTAGTAGCCGTTCCAGATCTTCCATGTCGTTGTGTTTGAAGAAAACAATTCGACTGCGAGAGGCATCCAGGCCCTTCTGGATGGCAAAGTTTGCGAATTCGTCCCTACAAATGTGAAGATTATTAAATTATTTTACTCAGTAATTAGTACTAGTGAACTTCACGTCAAACAATTCAGAGACTCTTTTCAGAATGCGAAAAAGTTGACGACAAAGACCTTATACCAAAACGATGCGATCTTTTTAAACTTACACAAAAATGACGTCTCCTCGCTTGGCGTACGCAGGAATCGCACTGGCAATGGTTGAGAAGGCATACGAGTACACGACGGCTTCCTCAACCTCCATAAACTTGGCCAACCGTTCCTCCAGATCCAGATGGACATCCAGCGTTCCGTAGAATCCACGAGGCCCACAAGAGCCCACGCCGTACTTCCGTAGACTTTTAATGGCCGCCTGCTGAATGTTTTCGTCCTCCAGCAGTCCCAAGTAGTTGTGCGACGCCATGTTCAGGCACTTCTGTCCGTCGATGTTGATCACCTTGCCGACCTTACCGGTGACCACGTGCGTGTGCAGGGCCGGATGATTTTCCGGCACACTGCCCACCAACGGTTCCGGTGTCCATTCCTCTATCAGCTTTGACTTCTGCTCTGCTGATCGCCTCTCTCGTTTACCGTTGCGTTTGTAGAGCACTATCCATATGACACCGAAAGCTAGCAAGGCCTCCAACGTCAGCTCGAGGGCCGTCGACTGAAAATGCGGAATCAACGTCTTATCTAAATTCTGAGTTTCTAACCAATTCATTAAAGTTCAATTACCTTCTGTATGATGTCGTAGAGTTCATTGATGATGTATGGTGTCGTTACCATCTTCCAATCCAGAGCGAATGTAGTTTAAGGGAAGCCAATTGAATACAGCGAGGGGGAAAGTCACGCTTAGCAGTGCGCTAATGCATGGACTGGTTTTACGTTATATCGGATTTGAACCGAAAGAATGGGAATGATTCTGTAAATGAGAAGAAAACAATCCATTTTGAGAAACTCGTTATTTGAACCTAAACATAAGTGATATGATTACTAATGTAACAACATCATCACTAGCGAATCTATCTGTTCTGTAGAACTGGTTGTTGTAACACAACTATGCTAATTTTTGCACCCTGGCACTCCTGATGCAATGATTATGCTGCTACAAACTAAAGCAAGACAAGCCTCCATGTAACTGATTTTGAATCACGCTGATTCACGCTCTTTAATCTGAGGAAAGTGATTAACGCACTCCAAATGCAGCGACTGTGTAGACCGATGGAGTCGCCAAGAATTCCGTTATGATTGTATGTCTACAATTACAACGAAATTCTTGCCGACTCGGAATAATCATTCAATTAAACCAAACAAAAATCGACAGCAAGAAGCTAGGTCAGTTTTCGATAAGTGTTGCGCGAACGATTGTAAAAACGGAAATAACATATGTATGGTAAGTGGGGGCAGGATGGGTCACCTAAGAAATGGATCCCTATAACTTTCTGAATATAAATCGCATTTCTCTGTATTCTATCACGACTCTCAGACACACTAGTCAGCTATGATATAAGAGTATAAAAAGGTAATAAAGTTTGAAACCTGCTTCTTGATAAACAATTTTCAAAACATGACCCATCTTGCCCCACCTCATTTTAACGGGGGCAAGATGGGTCAGCTATTAGAAAACTCGATTTTCCTCCAACAAGAAATACTATATCTTCTAGTTTTTCTCTATACGTCTAAGCTTCATAGACGTACAGATTACATGAAGAAAGTGTTGAAACATATCGGTAGATTATTCTCAGAACTAGAAGATTTTTGTTCGGGTAGCCATAAACGGACTTTGAAAACCTATATTTTTTGAAGGAAAATTTAAAAAATATGTTCTCAAATTTTCAGTGCTCTCATCGCTTCGATAATGTAGGTCACAGAATAGCCTTTCCATGAAAAATAAAACTTTTTCAAAAACTATGCAAACATACCGAAAAATTAGGGTGACCCATCTTGCCCCGTGTACACAATACACGTAGTTATATGGAATGTATAGCATAAGGAGTATAACGAAAAAATATTTTATTTTTTTCTGTGCGAGGAACGTATAGAATTTTCAACACAATATACCACTTTTTTGTGTATCCCCGTCGTTCATCTGGGAAAATTATTGAAAGATTCAAAACATATATTGTGCGATTGAAAACGGTACTGACCCATCTTGCCCCCTGACCCATCTTGCCCCCTGACCCATCTTGCCCCCACATACCATATATTTTGTAAAGGTATGCAAAAAGCAAGGCAAAAAGTGAACATACGAAGACATTGCTTGTTCCATAAACATCCCTTAACAAGTATAAATACACCAAATAAAAAATTCCCTTACTTATACTCAAGCACAGCCAGCAAACTTAATCACTTGGTCACGCGTTTTGATGAACGCCGACTGATAAGGCGCTTGCTGCAAATTGGTAATTATACGATGACTAACATAAACATGACTTGTGGGCGAATGACGACACACATTGAGTGTAATTTTTATTGCACATAGCTGTGACGAATTCGGGGGGCTTCCTTCTTCTGAGAGGAAGTCTAGGTTAGACATCCGGTGCAATCTATATTTTTTTACGCTGATTTTTTTTCAGCCGCTTAGGGCATGGTTTCCCAAACTGTGGGTCGCGACCCCCCAGGAAGTCGCCGACCTTCATCCAGGGGGTCGCGAGGGACAGTAAAATATTTTACTGTAATAGACAACAAGTGAGGGAATTTCTATGGGGGGTCGCGAAAACTACGTCTGCTGGCAAAAGGGGGTCGCGTGACCTGAAAGTTTGGGAACCTATGGCTTAGGGCATGGATCATCTTTGTGTTTACCACTGTGTAAGAATACAAATGCAAAAAAAAATGTCATAAGCATTTGAAAGGCCTCAGTTAATAACAGTGAAAGTTAAGAACAGTGAAAGTTAATACAGTAAAACCTCCATGAGTCGATATTGAAGGGACCGTCGACTCAAGGAAATATCGAGTAGTGGAACAAAAATCCTTTGGGAATCTTTTTATGGGGACCATCGTAGTAACCCAGAAATTATTTTTCAGTATGGAAAAATTTACCTCCATGAGTCGATATCGAGTCAAGGAACATCGACTCATGGAGGTTCGACTGTAACAGTGAAAGTTAATAATAGTGAAAGATAATAACTCCTCCTCTCCTCTCCTCTTCTTGGCGTAACGTCCTCACTGGGACAAAGCCTGCTTCTCAGCTTAGTGTTCTATGAGCACTTCCACAGTTATTAACTGAGAGCTTCCTCTGCCAATGACCATTTTGCATGTGTATATCGTGTGGCAGGCACGAAGATACTCTATGCCCAAGGAAGTCAAGGAAATTTCCTTTACGAAAAGATCCTGGATCGACCGGGAATCGAACCCGTCACCCTCAGCATGGTCATGCTGAATACCCGTGCGTTTACCGCCTCGGCTATATGGGCCCTTGAAAGATAATAACAGTGAAGGTTAATAACAGGTCTTCGGTAAGCCTGAGAAATCGTAGAGCTGTCTACATCTTTCATAGGTGTCCAAAACTAATCATCCTTTCCCATCCCTCAGCAGTCGCAAGGACGTGGCCAGGACAGTTCTCGAGGGATTAACACAAAAGGCCGAAGGCACAAAAGGCCGAATCACGAAAGACCGAATCACGATACGAAAGGCCGAATGTAACAAAAGGCCGAATTATGGAAGCCGAATTATGGAAGTATGGAAGAGCGTCTTAACTCGGTTTTCGTTTAGTTAAATGCTCTATCAATTAAAAGAATGTATGTAAGGGTTGTTTAAATATTTAAAAACCTCAAATTAAATAGTTTTTTTAGTAGTCCAACTACAACGTAACATGCACTCAAATGTGAATCATGCGGCGTAGCCGCATGGAGGATTGGAGATCCGATATCGATACGATATCGATATCCGATGCACCGTAATAGCATATATAACAACGTTGTTGTTCGGCCTTCCTATCATTATGTGCTGCCGTTAAAAGCATATTATTCAATGTTCTGCATAATTATCACTATATACATGTCACATTTGTAGACAACAGTTTCGACTTCTAAAAAGATTTGAGTAAAATGAGTATATGTTGAACAATATTTATATGCTTGACTACTTTTGTAATTCGGCCTTTGGTTACCTTCGGCCTTTTGCGCTTTCGGCCTTTTGTGATTCGGCTATTTGTGATTCGCCCATTGGAGGATTGCATCAGTCTTGTCTAAGAGGCAGAGACTGGTCCCAAATGTGTGTGCTTTGGTTCGGACGGGAAGGAGTCAACCCTCATAACAGCGATCTAGGACTGTAGTACCACCTACGAATTTGTGCGACTTGCTTAATGCTAATGCTAATGCTAATGGTAATTCAAGGAATCATAATATTTAGTGCTTGCTACTGATGGTGTCATGGTGACCTTCAATTTTTGAATCAAACCAAGTTTGATACTTTACCAACAGTTAAAAACCCCAAAAACCGAGGCTAAACTCAATGCAAAGGAAATCAAATTGGGTTAGGGATCCATGCATGTACTAACTTTTCAAAGACTGGTTAGTTCTGGTATGCAAGGAACATACTAGAATTCTTATTATTGAACACATGTTGCATTATTGGAATGATATTTCTGCTAATGTTAAAACCCAAGTTTTAAACTTCTTACCGGGGGGAATTTAGCAACAAGGATGATGCTAGGTTTCTTGGCCAATTATCAGTGCTCTCGTTTTGTTCTCTATAAGAAAGGATCAAATTTCTAAGAAAACAAAACAAAAACTGTATCAAAATCAATACTTTATTGCTCTTCAATGGCAATTGAGCAATGCGATATGTATCACACTAAGGATAGGGTAATGTCACAATAGATCTAAAAACTGGTCGTAGTGACAGACGAGACCCGAACAAAATAAAAAAAACGTCACGATCGCCAAGGCAATCTTTTTTTTCCCCTACCCCGCTGTTGGGGCAATTAAGTCCCTGCGTCCAATTACTGAACTTTTGTGGCAACTAGGCAATCTTTGATTGTGGCAAAAGCAAATGGTCGGCGTTCAGTCAGACCGAACCATCTGTTTTTCAATGATTTTGGGGAAATGTCCTGCAAGCTATTGGGATATCAAATCGAGCGCATTATTTTCTGAAAAAACTGTAGTTCTTTTATGTATCAAAGAAACGTTGAAAAATTCAGAGGTATCCAATGCCTTCGCTTATCATTACCTGCACAAAAAATCGCGTAGTCCACTCTGGTTTTACGCCGACCAAATCTATATATATAAAAATGCAGTGGCATACGTGGGACCGCGCATAACTTGCGAACGGATGGTCCGATTTTGGTCGTCTAAGTTTTGTTCACTTATTTTTCACCCAAGGAAGGTTTATGAGGCAAAAAACATGGCAAAATAGATAGTTTTAGAAAATTGGTTTTTTATCCAGCTTTTTACGCTGTGATGAGGGGTGATCCAATTTTGACAGATCTTGCCGACAGCCCTTGCAGCATCACAGCAACCTAAAATTTCAGTTCACTGCTCCAGAATTGTCAATAATTTTCACCCTGAATGTTTTCAAAGCTGTTTGAGTAGTGTTTGAGTGGGAACCTTCATTACGATTTCAAATTTCTTTCGTTTTAGGTTCGTGATCGTTGTCCATGAGGAATCCTTTATTATGAGAACAGCATTGCAAACCAGCACCAAACCTGATAGCATTCGGAACGTGATTCGGAACATTACTTAGTACCAGTTTCGAAAGGGCTTGCCTACGATCAATTTCGGTTTGCAAGGCACATTTCTGTAAACCCCTTGAACTTATGAAATCGTTGGTGGATTCCAGGCCATATATAAAAACGGTTTCCATTTCTGACAAATGAGAATGTCGTTAGGTAATCTTTATTCTTGATGAATATTAGCCAGCACAAAGCATAATTTATTTTTGCTCTTTCTGTGAAGTTTGTGTCTGCCGGTTTAGAATACGAATATTTGGGTTTCCACCGCTATTAGAACAACCCATACAGAATTTAGTTTTTGCGTCACGGATCGGTGGCCTAACCTCCTTGGGTCAGGTGGTTCGACGACGAATGCCGGTTGATATAGGTCGTGGTGGCGTGCTGGCGAGGAGGTGAGGTAACAAGGCCACGGGAGTTGACGAAAGCCGTTGCGAGGAACTGATTGTGCACTAGGCCAATGGTCACTGGCTCGGATAACCACTCAGGGATCTTGGGATCCACGAGTATGACGGGCAGGAACGGGGGGGTATCGTTCGAAGGCATGACAGGAGCCACTGAGGCCTGGTCAGCGAAAACGCCAAGGTGGGAGAGACCAAGCCTTGTTTATCGACGCAGAGTACTTGGGTTCTTATTGGAAAAATAGTTAACGGATAACACGTCGAACTTCTAAGGGTCTCATAGTCGAAAACTTTCCAAAAAACTACTTGGACACTTAGTCCGAGAACACACTTCGGTAGACCCTTGCTCGCGGTTTCGTCGTTGGTTCTCTACTGTCCCTGCTCCCAGTGGCTCGCTGTCTGATCATCCTTCCCAGCACTTAGTTTTGTTGGGTTGTGGTGGGTGCTGCTTTTTCCTGCATCCGCACGTCAGATTGCAGCGGCCGCTCAGCCACACATCTATTGCGCTGTGCATTTGGAGCGTTAGCTCATCAGCCGCCCACCGATCCTATTTGCAAAATGCTGGCTCGACAAAATGTTTGAGCATACCGTCCCCATCGTAGTCAAACGAAACACATTGTTACCGTACGGGGCCACTGCAATTTTGAAAGAGAGTCCAACTATATTTAGTTCCTATTATCGCAATATTCAACAACTTTCAATTCAGGCAAGGACCATTCAAGGTTTCAAATCATTGAAAATGTTTTATTTATTTTAATGGTAACAATGGTAACCTGCAGGTGAAAATTTTTGACAATTCGGGAGCAGTGAACTGAAATTTTCCGCTACTGTGATGCTGCAAGGGCTGTCGGCAAGATCTGTCAAAAACAAATCACCCCTCATCACAGCGTAAAAAGCTGTATACATTTTGAACGGGGACTTGGGCTTGACTGAGGACTTGAAACGTCAAAATACGCAGTAGGCAAGACAAAGTTTGTCGGGGACAGCTAGTATACTATATTAACAATATAGGTCACTTCACGTTTTTACATACAACGACCAGTTCGCTCTGTGGAGCTGTGCAGAACAGTCCTGTTTTCGGAGACATCGAGTTGGACTATGATTCTTTTTCTTTTTTCGAGTGTCGACATTTTTCTGGAGCGGGCTTCGATTATATCCGCAGCAGAGTGTGACATAGTGAAGATATTACAGTGGACTCGGATTAAAAGAAAAATATTTTTTTTTTGTATAACTGCCTTAATTATAAGTGCAAAACTGTCGGTAGGAACACGTGGTTCCGAACACACAAGTGTTAATTGTGCATCGGACAATAGCGAGAATTCGATTTGAGAGTGTGAGATACCCACTATTCTTCTCTCGCTGGGTGCCATTCAAGAGAAGTGAGCGGCCTAGAGATGGCTTCGGGGCCATCTCAAGCGTACGAAGGTGATCCCTTCCCTCCCGACCCCTCAGGAAAAAAAGCATGGAGCAACGGGAACGCGATTTCTAATACGGTTGATGGTAGCTTTGCCGGCCGGAGACAACCAGAGTGGATGGATCCAATCAACGGCGAACTTTCGATTCTAGTAATGAAGCAATGAAGCCTACCACAAACAGCACATTGCCCGATGACCCTTTCATTATTCGAATGTCCATTGAGGATGCTGTGGGTGCCATCGAAGATGCCCGCCCTGAAGCAAGAGGTGCTCGCTATGTCCTGAATACGGCTATCACAATTGAGTTCCATGAAACACTCAATATCAGAAAATGCACGGTGACCTGCCATTCTGGCAAGCACCTTTCTGATAATGTACTGACTGGTCTAGGTTCGCAACGGGTTATCAATGTACGACGCTTTACCAGAAGAGATCCGACGGATAAGAAGAAGTTTGTTCCAACAAATGCCATGGTTTTGACGTTCCAGGGAACCACCGTCCCCGAGTACATCTACTTCGGGTATGAGAAAGTAGCCACTCACCCCTACTACCCATCGCCTTTACAATGCTCTGAATGCCACAGGTTCAGACACACACGAAAATTCTGTACGGAGGCTGCATTGTGTGCGGATTGCTCTTCGGAGCACGTCGATGAATCAACGCCTTGCTCAGCTGATCCCCTCTGCATCAATTGCAGCGGGCCCCACAGCTCCAGGTCAAGGGATTGTCCAGTCAAAATCAGCGAGACGAAGATAGTTAAGATTAAGGTTGATCAGGATGTAACGTACACGGAGGCTCGGAAGGTCCATGAATCCCGTAAAGAACAAGGACCAACAATGAGCTCGACCGTCAACGATCTGCAGAAGAAGTTACAGGAAAAGGACCAGGAAATCGCCAAATTGAGAACTTTGTTGCAAAATCTGATCAGGGAAGTTGCAGATCTCAAGAAGCAAAATCAACAACCAGCATCAACAGCTAAGGAAACAGAAGATGGTCAGAAAATGGACACAACCAAGGAGCAGAAAAATTCTAAGCGTCAACGAAGCAAGGATATTTCACCGATTAACTCACGCGACCATGGTAGGAATTCTCCGTCCATGAAGAAATCATCAGGTAAAAATCGAAACGCTCACTCACCGACCATACCAACCAAGGAACGGTCGGACCCAACCTCGGAAGACAGTATCCACAGCTGCATCTCTCCCACTCACAGTGGGAGTGAGTCTGAGTTCAAGGAGTTTAATCTTTAGCTCCGCTTCGTGAGTTTGCCTGGTATAACTCTACTAACGACAATTCAATTCCATTCTTAACGACGATAACGTTATGAATTCTTCAATATCTAACAACGCTAATAGTACTCACACAGGCATGCCACACTCAACACCTAACTCAAAGCAATCTTTCAAAAAGGTCTCTGCAATTCAATGGAATTTGCGTGGCTACGCTCAGAACTTCAAATCTTAGCAAAATCTTACCAGCTCTTTATAGTTTGTCTTCAGGAAACACTTTGCCAGCCGAATTGCCCATCCTTTTCGATTGATTACACTTTCTACTGCTTACACCCAACACGAGTAACCGGTTGGGGAGAAGTAGCCATAGCAGTTTCGAATAATATTCCGTACACAAAAATTCCCATCACAACAAGTTTACAAGCGATAGCTGTTAAAGTTAAATCACCAACCGAACGTACTTACGTCTCGACTTACGTATCCTTATATATCCCTCCCTCTCATGACAACAACTCTTTGAAGGAAGAACTTTTCGAACTAATTGATCAATTACCCAAGCCTTTTGTAATACTGGGCGACCTCAATGCTCATTCTGAGATTTGGGGTGGGCGCAACACGGATCTCCGTGGCAGAACCGTGATAGGAATGATAGGTCATTATGAGTTAACAATTTGCAACGACGATTCAATGACTTTCTTCTGTCCAGCAAACGGAAGTCAATCTGCCGTAGATTTAACCCTCTCTTCTGATACTTTGAACAACCTTTGCTGGAGTGTCGATACTGATCTACGAGGCAGCGATCATTTCCCGATTTTTCTTTCCCCCTGTAGCATTAACACTACAGACCTCAGAACACCCAAGTGGATTTTTTGAAAAAGCAGATTGGGCCGAATACCAAAAAAGAATTGGATTTTTAAATTAAGAAAAATGTATTGATTTTTTGATTTTATACAAAAGAGCACCTTTTTCTGAACCACCATGATTTTTTTCAGATTTTTAGAACTTCATTTTGGTACCTAAAATCGCTTTCGAAGAGATTTTTCGAAATCACCTTTTGACAGCTGGCCAACTGCTTGACAGCTCCGCCCAGTACAAAATGCGACGAGGGGTGATTCGACAAATCGCTCCCAAACAAACTTCAAACTGATTTTTAAGTAGGTTCCCGGGCACCAAAATTCATGAAAATTTGGATTTCGGCTCAGTTTTGCATGCAGATTCTGAATATAGAATTATCTCAACACCGCTAAAGAAGCCAATTGAAATGATTATTGACCCGGGTAAAAGCTATTCACCCAGTGATTTAACAAATTTGATAACACACACAGCTTATTCCTGTATCCCTAGATCTTCGGGACGAAATGGGCACAAGCGTGTTCCGTGATGGAACGATACAGTTGCAGTATCAATCAAAAGTCGTCGCAAAGCCTTAAGATCACTTTGCCGGCTAGATAAAAACAATCCCATGTACCAGGAAGCCCTGTTAAAATTTCGAAAAGAGCGTAATAATGCTCGAAAAGTTATTAACGACGCCAAGGAGTGCAGCTGGCAGAAGTTTGTAGAAGGTATAAATAATCAATCATCTTCATCTGAATTATGGAGACGAGTAAATGCATTGAAAGGACGGCCACAGAGCCCTAACATTTTTATCAAAGTCAATGACAATATTTTAGATGATCCCACGTTAATATCAGAAATTTTTACTGACCATTATGAAAAGCTCTCGGCCCAAGTCTCGACAGATAACCAATTAGACTTCGATACTCAATCTGATGATGGTCTTTCTAATGATGCTTACAATCAAGACATTTCTCTGAAGAAGCTAAATTGGGCTTTGAACAAATGCACCAGTAAAAGTACAGGGTCGGATGACATAGGTTATCCATTACTCAAAAATTTACCGGTTGTTGCAAAAATAGCGTTATTAGCATGCTATAATCTGGTCTGGAGTACAGGACAAAATCCAGACAGTTGAAAAAAACCATTATTGTGCCCATTCCCAAGAAAATTAGAAAAGAAGGACACCCTGATGAGTATAGACCAATTTCCTTGATTAGTTGCATGGCCAAAGTCCTTGAAAGAGTTATCAACAGAAGATTGACAAGCTATATAGAAAACGAGAATTTGTTAGACCCGAGACAATATGCTTTCAGAGCAGGACTGGGAACAGATATTTATTCTTCCGAACTTGAGGATTTTTTGGATAATCCTATCAAGAAAAATCAACACTGTGAGCTTCTTTCTATAGACATTTCCAAAGCATTTGATACAGTTAGCAGGGAAGCAGTACTTGTACAGTACAGTAATTCCCTTGTTAAAATGAAAATCCGCGGGAGAATGTTTCAATATATTGTAAATTTTATGACCAACCGTACATTTAAAGTACGTGTTGACTCTACGCTTTCCTCAGCCAGGAGTTCCGCAAGGATCTACAATGTCTGTAACATTATGTTTGATAGTCATGGACTCTCTATTTGCTTCTATTCCTTCTAATGTTCAAATTTTAATTTATGCTGACGACATTGTTATCGTAGCTTACGGCAAACAACGAAAACGCCTTAGAATTAAAATTCAACATGCCGCAGAAAAAACAATCGAATTGCTTTCATCCATAGGTTTCAAAGTTGAAATCTCAAAGTGCCGATTACTCCATGCTTGCACGAATCGTCGACATCGTGGTTCAGTTCCAGATGTCCATTTGGACAATATTATTATTCCAACAGTTGAACAATTGATGATTTTGGGACTAACAGTAGACCATAAATTCAATTTTTTTTAAACATGCCGGAGAAAGAAAAAGTTCTGCTACTGGGGTCCTGAATATACTCAAGAATCTAGGAGGAAGGACTAGATGCTCGCGCGAAACTCTGTTAAAAATAGTTAAAACTCTGATAATACCTCGTTTATTTTATGCGTTCTCTTTCGCTAGCAGGAAAAAAGATTTGGTTCTTCTTATACTTCAACCGGTGTATAATAAAACAATCCGGTTAGCTTCTGGAGCTTTTTCAACAAGTCCCATAGTAGCTCTTTGCTGTGAATCTGGCCAACTACCTTTTGAATATATTGCTCTATTGATAGAGTCAGTCACAGCTGTGAGAATGATGGAACTGGGGCGTACATCTCATGATCTTGTATTGATACAAAGAGCTAAAACTTCATTTGAATCTATAACTGGAAGGGACTTTCCTGAAAATATTCCATTGTTTCACTGGGGACCCCAAACATGGGATTATAAATCTCCGAAAGTAGACTGGTCCATGAGTCAAAAGATACGGGCCGGAGATTGCCCAGCAAAAGCACAGACATGTTTCCGTGAAATTTCATACAAATACGAAACCCATTACAAAATGTTCACAGATGGCTCGAAAGGCGACGGGAAAACCGGGTACGGAGTTCACTCAGTAGATTATTCTGAGAAGGGCCGATTGCATGATGAAAGCTCGGTATTTTCGGCAGAAGTAATGGCAATAAAGGCTGACATCCAAAAATGACCCGAAGATTGTAAAACTGTAATTTTCACTGATAGTGCTAGTAGCAGAAAGGATTCTCAAAACACCCCTGGATACAACACTGCGAAGAAATGATTAAAAATAAACAAATTACATTTGCTTGGCTTCCTGGGCATGTCGGAATATTGGGCAATGAAATAGCAGACAAATTGGCTAAGGATGGAAGATCATCTAACTTAACTGCTGGTAAACTTCCTGGAAGAGATGCCAGACAGTTTTTAACAAAAATTATTTGGAATTCTTGGCAACAAGAATGGAGTTCAGCTAATCCTGGTACTTAACTCAATGCAATTAAAGAGAGTGTTTTTAAATGGGAAGATCAAACAAATCAATATGATCAGAAAGTTCTAACCAGGATCAGGATTGGCCATACTCGCGTTACACACGATTTTCTTTTCACTCCGTATGCTGATACCCCTCTTTGCTCAACTTGTAACTGTAGACTAACTATAAAACATTTGTTATTGGATTGTAAAACATACGATAAAATAAGAAAATCTATCGGTATTTCTGGTACACTAAAAAATGTTCTGCAAAATGATAAAATAAAAAACGATAAAATTGTTCGTTTCATCAAAGCAATAGATTTGTACAAAATATTGTAAAAAAAAACTTATGTGTATTTACAAAATATTGTAAACTTAAATGAATAAAGTATGACGCGAATGACCCGCGAGGTTAAAGCGTCTTTAATAAAAAAAAAATACGACATGGAAACACCATTAGAGAATGATTTCAGCACCACCTGTTGTCAGAAAAAATCAATAATTGTATTTTGATCAATTTTAGTTTACCGTGAAATGTGACATTTCTTAAAAAAAAACCGATTTATTCCACCTATGGTGAACATAACCCTTCTTACACTTATTAAACTTATTGTTGTATTATTTGTATTTAACATATTAAATATGTTTGTAAATTTTATTTTGTGTGATTGATCAAAATTTCTAGAAAATATTGTGGAATTGGCATCTAGTAGCTTGGTTTCCAAAATAGCATCATGGACCATGGACTAAACTACCAGAAATGCCAGACACCTCCCTTGCATGGAATGTTTTAGAAATAGCTTACATATTCTGGAATATTGTATCTTTTGTTAACTGCCAAAAGATCTTGAATCGATTAACAAATAGATAAGAAAATCAGCGAGATACACTTTGTCTAATATCTCTTAATCAGTCGAAAAAATTAGCTCCGAAGTACTTGGTATTCATGGTTATGATGTAAAAAGTACAAAAATTATATATCTACAATGTTAATCAGTTTTGGCATTAGCTAGTTATTTTGGCTGTCCGGTTCTTGCATTTTCCCACAATATATAAATTCAAAGCTTTCGTTTAACATATTGTTAGTTTTCATTGTTCCTGTTTATTTGTAACTTGTTATTTATAATTTTGTTGAAAATAATAACCTGCTAGTATGCACTTTATATGAGGTCAGCATTATTTATTGAAAAATAATTCCCCATAGACTGCTTAAAAGCTCATGCAAGATAACAAGCGAATATAATAATAAAATAAAAAGGAATTTTTGAAATACTCTTCGAAAGATATCTTAGTAACCAAATGTTGGATCAAAATAAAATTTCAGGGCCTTTTACAAGGATATTGTAGCTATCATTTGGTGCTAAGAAAACCCAAATAGGTTGACAGACGGCTGAGATATTTATTATGATACACTTGATCAAAAATCTCTCAAAAAGTTAACCTGTATTACTCCAACCCAAGTACTCTTCGAAAGATATCTCTGTAATCAAATGTCCAATCGAAATAAAATTTCTGGGCGATCTACTAGGATGTTGAAGCGTTCACTTGGTGCCAAGAGAATCCAAATCGGTTGACAGACGACTGAGATATTTAATATGATAGGGTATCGCGCCACTTGGGCGGTGGCTTCTATATTCGTCTGTTTTCCACCATAACTCAGTCAATTTTGAACCAGTTGATTTGAAATGTTGTACACGGGTAGATACTATACCTATCTCACCACATTCCAAAAGTTGTGTCAATTGGTTTAAATTTGACTGAGTTATAGTGGAAAACACACCAATATAGAAGCCACCGCCCAAGTGGCGCGGTTCCCTACACATTGTTAAGATTCTCAAAAAGTTTAGTTGTATAGATTCTAAGTACACTTCGAAAGATATCTCAGTAACCTAGTAACCAAATGTCCAATCGAAATAAAATTCCAGAGCGTTCTACTAGGATGTTGTAGCATTCATTTGCAGCCAAAAGAACTCAAATCGGTTGATATTTATTATGATACACTTGGTCAAAAATCTGTTAAAAAGCTAAACTGTATTACTTCCAAGTACACCCTTAAATGAAGCAACACAACACAGCGCACAAGTAACTTTCACGCAGCGAGCAAAAAGACAAAGGATTTTTCACTCATATCTGTGTACGACTGGATCAACACAAAAAATGTGTTGATCCGGTGTTACACAAATCTGCGTGAAAATTCTTTTATCTTTTCGGTCGCTGCGTGAAAGTTACTCGTTGCTCTGTGTACATCGAGTTCTGCGTGTACTCTTCGAAAGATATCTCGGTAACCAAAATGTCCAAAATGTAGAAACTTTGGTAAGAAATCTTAGGAACAATTATTATCAGAAATCTCGGATGGAACACCGGAAAAGCTCTAGGAGTAAAAGCATACTACAACTAACTCCCTTTTGCCCTTTTCCCTCATAGATGGAATTCAAATTCAACACCAGTGCTTCCCAAAAATACGCCAAATTAACTGGACAAGTATTATGCCACCAACATGTGGTAAAAATTAATGGGCACGGAATATAGAATACAATGGTCCATGGCCATTACCATGGGAGAAAGATAATGAATTTATAAATAAATAACTTCAGAGCAAGTTAGCAAAAACAACATTTATTAACTACTGTTATTATTTCTAACGTAATAATTTACTTACCTAGATTATTAGGCAGCGTTGGATACCGCTAGATGGAACACTGAAGTAGCACTTAGTCGATGTCACTAATGGACAAAGATGCGCTTGCAAACCCAAACACACAAAAAAAAATAAACGTTACTCCGCCTAGGGAACGTCCATAAATTACGTCACGCTTTTAGGGGGGAGGGGGGGTTCAGCAAAGTGTGACAACCCATACAAAAATTTTAGAGGACTCATACAAAAAGTGTGACATAGGGGGGAGGGGGGGTTGAAAATTGGCAATTTTTGCGTGACGTAATTTATGGACGTTCCCCTAGCCAAAGGAGAAAAGCGAAATTGATTCCAGTCTCGTAAGTGGGTATAGGTACACGGAATGTACCGATGCCGAAAAAAGTACTGATTAACTAGCCCGCTATATTCGTCATCGAGTGTCGCACTTTTTTAGCTTCGCATTCGCACTTGTGTGTAAGCCCCTTCTTACAACCGATAACACCACTCCCTTATTCCGGACGGGTGTGTGGGATTCACCTCTTGCTTTTGGGAGCAACACTGATTTTTTGGAACCCGCTTCGTGATTTTGTCGTCACCCTCCGCAGTTACGACGGAAACTTTCTTTTCGCTTTTGAAGGTTTTTTTGATCTTTTTTCAAAACTTCCGTGCCACTTCTGGAACCCGGAGAACTAACTCCACCACGTAATCACAAATTTAACAGCGAAGACTTACGAACTGCATGAATTTTATCCAATTTTACCGGTCAGCGAGATTTCCACGGCCGAAAAAACGAAATCGGTCACACTTTTGATGCAGTCTGACGACGACGAACAGCGACGACGAAACGAGAGCTGTTCCTTGTGACAGCTGTCAGTTTTGTCGGAGTGCGCACTCTGAATTTAGTTTACCAAAAATTTGCTAAAATTTTGGTTAAAATTTCCGCGAGTAATTCGCCAAAAGGTCTAACTGACAAAATGTACACAATTTCAGGATTATTTTACAGTCCGGATTTGCTGGTTGGGTCACAACTGCTCCCCGATTAGCGAATCGTGCTCGTTCTTTGGGGCAATTGACAACCTATCCAAATGCTTTAGACACACACAACTGACGTGAAATACGTCACGAAACACTCGCATACTTCCGAGGGGCGATTCACTGTAGGGGTGGTGGGGGTAAAGTGGACAGGTGGGGTAAAATGGACAGGGTACAGTTTCATGGATTTTGTTGTTTTTCAAAATGTATCAACGATTGAAGCTTATGCCTAAGCATGAATCATTATACTTTTGCTGATCTTGAACATTGAAATCAAATCTAGGGGCGGGACAGCTTCTAATATCGACTCTAATACTGCCTAATAAATATTAATGTCCTAGTCTTCACCTTCCATCGAAATATTTTTTCGGAAGTATGTCATGACTTTTCATGCAGCAACGAACTGTCACGAAGACGTGAGGTGCAAATACGGTTTCCTGTTTTTTTTTCTATACTTTTTTCGGCTATAACATTAATTTCTATTGATTATTTTAGCTTTGGAAACGATCTGAGCTTCAACCTACATCATCGGGATCCGATTTAAGAATTTCCGTGGCAGTGCTTGAGGACTTCAAATAAAATGGCTCCATTAAATTACTCATGGAATTACGTTTAATACTGTCGATTGCAAACTTGAATGTTCAAGTTGCAATCAGTTGAGTGTAAAACGGTGCGATATCAGTGCTTGATCTATGCTTTTCAGCCAAGCTTATTAGATATTGGGAAAGGAATATTCTCCGGTGATGTGACTTCAGTATTGTATCAGATCTTCAGATCAAACGGTCCGAACACATAGATAACAAAAAAAACTTTTGCGTAATAGATGTACGTGGATGGTAACACTATAGTTTGATGATCATGTGCGCCAGCGCATGGCTTCCCAAACGCCACATGTAGGCGCTTCAATTTCTCTATGAAATGCGAGGTGACTACAGGCTAGGGGGTCACAACAGCCAAGTTTGGGCACCGATGCGCCGGCGATATGCCCCAAGTTGGTTCTCTTGATATGAGAAGCAAGATAATAAATCAACGTTGGGTCGCTATCCGCTTTCTAGTAATGATTTATTTCATACAACATTTTTGCGATGACCGAACAACAATCATTCTGTCATTTATCTCTGTTCTCATTCCGTCAATTCAGTTCAATCGGCATGGCTTACTTTGTTCAAATATGGTTCGGCTATGGGATTAATATTTCCTAATATCGCTAATACCGCTAATTAATATTAGAGCTGTCCCGCCCCTAGAATCAAATAAACCTTTTCAAGATGACTAAAACTTTAAAAATCACGTGAAAAATCGAAAATGATGTAAAATCTGCTTATAATTGCTAAGGTTTTCTCGTAAGTTATTTTCAAATCATAACAAGTTTTACACCCTAACCCAATAAGGTCCACGTAGAAGAATATATTTGACCAAAAAAAAAAAAATAAATTTTGGTAAAAAAAAAAGTTTTGGAAATAATTTTAGCAAAATCAGACCGTGGGGGTAAAATGGACAATCGGTTCAAATTTCACCAAAATTTCATTTTTTATTTTGCAAACTTCAGAATCATCAGCCGTCATACCTATCGTGAGATAGTTGAAGTAAAAAGTTATAAAAAAATATTTTATATCAACAAAAAATAATTTTCATCCAAAACAGTGCTTGTTTTTTACACTATTTTTACAATAATTATTTAAGTGTTTCAAAGTTTGTATTAAAAGTTTGAAAACAACAAAATAAAGGTATCGTATGAAATTTGATAGTTTGTATTTAAAAACATAGAAACAATATGCTGTTATGTAATTTTTAACGACTTGTTCATTTTACCCCATCGATTGTCCATTTTACCCCCACCAATTTTTTTCACACTATTTTGATGCACGATTTGGTGAAGAAAATAATCAAAGAAAACAATATTTTTTAAAGGCAATTCCTTACAAGATTTCTAGAGTATATCATTACCTTCCATGTTACTCGGAAAAGCAGATGGATTTTGCCGCATTTCCGCGGGAAACGACCAAAATGCTTAGGTTGTCCACTTTACCCCCACCACCCCTACTGCGTCACTGAATCGAAAATACACCAAAATATTTACAAATCCGTAATAATTAGCGAAAAAGCCGTGTTTCGGTCAGGATGTCTTTACGGCCCTACGCTGTGTACTTTTATTAAACCGACGAGACTCCAGACGACGAGAGAAACACGCTGATTCAAATTACTATAACGATTTATTCGCACCACCGTGTGGCAGTGCTCCACACGGCGGTGATATGATATAGCACACTACATTCAATACATTTAGGGCTTCCCTTTTATAGGGGAAGCAGTACGGACAAGATAAAGTAATAGAGCGCACGGTAGCACGCTTTACCCTGCCTACCGTTGCTCTGGGCATTACTGCTAGGCAATGAAAGAGAGGCGATTAACAATAGTGAATGGGCTGTTGCTGATGTATAGCGTATAGCGCTGTAACAGCCAACGACGACGCCGAGTACGATGCGAGATCCAACATACTCCCGCGCGAAAACGACCGTTTTCCAATTCCCTTTTGCGCCGGGCAGGTTGACGACGGTGGCGGTTGATCTCGCTCTACAGTTAGGTAGGTACGATCGGGGTGCTAGGCTATTCGGGTGATCGTGATCGGGTTGCGATGATGCGCTCGCTGTTCGCTGCAGGTAGGCTTTGGTCGAGGATGGTTCGCTCCTCGACGACGTGCTCGGTGTAGGTAGTTGGTTTTGGTTGATGATGCGGTCCAGTTGATTAGATGATGAATTTTGTGGCATTTTCGTTCCTTCTTGTGTCTGGCCGACAGGAGTTTCTTGTTGACGACAACGTGACTAGACTACGCCGAGTGCTGAGTCAGAAATCCGGGCACTTTTCGACACTTTCCTGGGCTGGGTTCTGGGAGATCTTTGCTTCGACGAAAGCTTGACCTGGCTGCGCAGAGTGGCAGGTCAGATTCCCTCTTACCAGCAGTTGACGATCGGGTCCGCATGGGATAGCGCTGCGGCCCGTGATGACGCTTCCGTCCGATATGAATGGCGCTTCGGCCCAACGGTGGACGCAGGGGTCCGGTGGGATGACGATACGGCAAGTCGACGCTTCGGCCTTGCTGGTGGACACTCGGGGTCCGACGGGTGTACGATTCGACAGGGCGTTGGTTCGCGCGCCCTGCAGTGGACGCTGGGGTCCCATTGATGCGCTGTGGCTTGACACGACGACAGGATTTCGTGGTCCGGCTGGAACGGCAGGCTGTCCGACTGGGATACACGGATCCGGCTGGGAAGCGCAGGTTCGACTGGGACGCTTGACAATCCAATCGTGGTGCGGAGTGTGTTGATTGCTGTCCGATGACTCGATCCGATCGAACAGTCCGACGGCGAATAGCGGTGGCTTCTTCTCGACGTCCGGGGGTCCACTCCAAGTGCCATCCTGGTCACGACACCAATGTTTCGGCCAGGATGTCTTTACGGCCCTACGCTGTGTACTTTTATTAAACCGACGAGACTCCAGACGACGAGAGAAACACGCTGATTCAATTTACTATAACGATTTATTCGCACCACCGTGTGGCAGTGCTCCACACGGCGGTGATATGATATAGCACACTACATTCAATACATTTAGGGCTTCCCTTTTATAGGGGAAGCAGTACGGACAAGATAAAGTAATAGAGCGCACGGTAGCACGCTTTACCGTGCCTACCGTTGCTCTGGGCATTACTGCTAGGCAATGAAAGAGAGGCGATTAACAATAGTGAATGGGCTGTTGCTGATGTATAGCGTATAGCGCTGTAACAGCCAACGACGACGCCGAGTACGATGCGAGATCCAACAAGCCGTAACCAACAAAATGTACACAATTTGAGTAATTGCAGGAGTGAAAAGATGCTAGAATTGTCTTCTAAATGCTCACAAAGTTTCCTTGATATCACTTTTCTAACTATTGAAAATCACTGATTGAGTGAAAGGCGTAATTCCATTCTATTCCAAAAGAACAAAAACAAGAATTACGCCTTCTACTCCTTTGTTTTGTTTGGTGTTTTGTTTACAAAAGTGAAAGGCGAAACGGAAATCAACACGTAAACCAGGCGATAGTAGAAGGCGAAACTGAAATCAAAACGTAAACACGGCGAAAGCAAATGGCGAAATTCTGTCAAAATCATAAACAAGTCGAATAGTAAAAGGCGATTCTGAAAATGATATCGATTCGAGGCGCATAGTATTGGGCGTAATTAGCATTCTCAGGTATCAATTCAGGCGTAATTAAATAAATGCAATTTTTAGTGCAAAAAATATCAAATTCGTGCAGTGTTCTTAGAAAAACAAGAAACTATGTCAGAACTGTATCAATTAACATTATTTGAGTTGAATTATTCTGTATTACTTTTAAATAGGAATTGAAATTTGATCAGCAAAATTCGGTTGTTGTTTTCGCATTATTATTGTTTTGTTAGTTACGCCCTATTCGCGAAATACTCCCGAAATGTTGATTGGTTGATGCGGTGTACACCCCAGGGGGGTGACGAAGGGCCAGAAACAGCATCCCAGCATTAGATTCAACGTGGCGTCCAATGTTTTTGTTTTCAACACACGAGCCACACATCGAAAATCAGGAGCAAGTTAGGGTAAACCGACCAGAAAGTGGGTACAAAAACGCGGCGTACCAAAAACGATGATGGTTAGAGCGCCGATGTGCCGAGTTTGACATCTTTGTCACCCCACTGGTACACCCGCTACACTCTCGAACCTTTTATTGTCTATCCGGTTGAAATCAAGGCAGCCATTCAATCAAAAATGCCATTTTGTGTTGAGTTGCGTCGCGACAATAAGTGCTGCACTATCTTGAACGATGCAGAAAAAGTGCTACAGTCGGAACTCGCTCGTTGAGCCACAACCTCCACCCAACCAACGAATTCGATTCGCTAATTGGGTGAAGTGACAGCAGCACAAGGGGCGTGCGTATTGTTTTTTTTAATCATGTTTAGGTTGGAAGTAAAAAGTTTTTTTTTTTTCAATTTGTTTTACATTTAGAGCAAAACTGATACGTTTTGCAAGATACATATATGGCCAATGCGAGAAATAATTATTTTCACCCATTTTTAGTCGGTGAAGTGAAAATATAGATGTTTATGGAACCACCCGAACCAAAATGCCAGCGCAAAACGCTTTTAATGATCGACAAAATAAAGATTGTCGATGTTTTGCATTTGTTTCGAAGTAATTGTACATATTGTTTTTTTTTAAGGAAATTTGAAATAGAAATTCTTTTCGATTACCAGTTGTGTGATCCGGGTTCCGAGGAATCGACCATAGCACACACATCCGTACGATGCAGGTGTGACTTGTGCTGGAGCTGCTTGCTCGGTGAGGTCGCGGGCTGACTGACGTCTTGGATGACACCACTGTGTAGAGTCGGACGTGCGGCCATGCATGTGTGTAGAGCGGGATTGATGCCCGCCGCCTGAACGGAGCAATGCACAGTGCTGCCAAGTTATATGCGGCAGCCACACACCAGTAAAGTTTAAGAAACCAAAAACTCATTAGGCATGGTACACAAATTACGTAACGCTAAAATCGGCCATTTCAGACCCCCTCCCTCCCCCTTGTAACGCTTTTTGTATGAAAACATAAAAATATTTGTATGGATCGTAACGCTAAGCTGGACTCCCCCCCCTCCCCCTATAGCGTTACGTAATTTGTGTACAATGCCTTAGCTCGCCCCTCGGAATTACAGATTGGTTGTCATTTTCAGTTTGACATTGAATTATGACATCCAGGAGCTTTTTAGTTGGCTGACAGCTCAACTAACGGAGCCCCAACTAAAAAGCCACCCAACTATTAAGGCCCCAACCAGCGGGTCATGACTGTACACCGGTGCAGCACGAAAATCAAAAAAACGAACATTTTTTCAGCAACAGCAAATCGAATGCCAGAAAATGTTTACGTAAGCCCGATACGCCATTTACAAATGTTAGGCCAGTATTGTCACCGATAAAGATATATCTGGCAGCTCTGCTTGGGCAGTGATTGTGTCGGAGTCGGAGTTGAAGGATTCTGCATGTTTTCGCAACAAAAACAAACAACGCAGCGACAGTTTTTCGTAAAAGTTCGCAAAACAGTGTCGTTTTTTTATCAATTTTGTGCTAAAAAGTGCTCCTGAACCAGCAGAAAATGTCCTCGGCCGCCGATCAATCCGAGGCGGAAAGTGTGGTCGTCGAAGAGCTCGACGAAATGCAGTTGGACCCGCAGGAGCTGTCCCAGTTTGTCGAAGCCGATTCCATTCCGCTGCCGAATGAACCGGGCGCATCGATAATCGTTCCGCCTCGTCAGCGTCGTCGGACGCGTCGACCCACCGTCGCATCGACTTCGTCGGCCCCGTCCGAGTCGGAAACGGACGACGAGAACAATCCGCAGCAGAATGAGATTCTGATCAAGAAGTTCGTCGCTGGTGAGATTAGTTATGCGGAGTACCAAGCGCGGATGCAACCGGCCGGAGGGGAAATGGACCTGGAGGAGGAAGAATTGGCTGAGAGGCGGAAATCGAGCAAGAAATCGTCCAGATTTGAAAAGGATTTGCGGGTGCAGAGGAAGGACGCGTTGAGGGGAAACTTGCAGGGACCGGTACAGGTGAAGGTGGAAGGAAAGGTGTCCATGAAGCGGCATAGGAGATTTTTGCCACCGGCGCTGCAGGGCCTGATGGGCCAGGCCAATCTTTGCTACGCCCGTGGGGATACCGAGATGGCCAAGAAGCTGTGCCTGGAGATAGTCCGGCAGATGCCGTTGGCACATGAGCCGTTTGTAACACTGGCGCAGATTTATGAGACGGAAGATCCGGAGAAGTTCCTACAGTTTTCGTTGATTGCGGCCCATTTGAATCCCTCGGATATAGAGCAGTGGGTTCGGATTGCGGAAATTTCCGAAGAGCGTGGGAATTTGAGTCAAGCGTTGATGTGCTACGCTCGCGCCATCAAATCCGATCCGAAGAACTTCGATTTGCGGATGAAGCGAGTTCAGCTGCTGGAGAAGAAGGGCGAGGAGAAGCAAGCGTTCAAATGCTACTTTGCCATGTTGCCGTATATCCCGAAGGAGCGCGGGGAGTTTCTGGTGCAAACGGCCAAACGACTGGCGAAGAAATTCCACGAGGAGAGCAATTTGCCCGCCGCCATGGACGCTATGGATCGCGCTTACGGAACCGTCCCGGAGCTGTTCAGCGTAGAGGACATCAACCTGTTCCTGGAATTGCTGATCGCCACCGGATTCTACCGGAAAGCATTGGACGTCCTCATGGCGCACACCAACGTGGAAGTTCACGAGATGGTTCACGAAGGAGAAGACCCCAACGATCCGAACGCCCAGCGAGGAATCTACACGGTGGTCATCCCGACAGACATGGTACTTGACTTCCGGACCAAGCTGGCTGTGGTGCTGGTGCATCTCAAATGCGATCACCTCTTCGACATGATCGTTCAGAACATCCTGACAAACATCAACGTGGAAGAGGCCGGCGATTGCTATCTGGACGTGGCGGAATCGCTGATGAAGGAACTGCACTACCATTATGCGCTGAAGCTGTTGGTTCCGTTGATCAATAGTGAAAATTTCTCGCTGGCAGCCGTCTGGTTGCGTTACGCCGACTGTTTGCGTGCGATCGGAGACTACAACGAGGCTATCGTGGCTTATAAGAAGGTAGGAGTCAAACGGAAACTAAACTAGAAATCCCATATTTCGTTTCTAAATAATTTATATATTCTACTTCGCAGGTCGTTTCTCTCGCCCAACATTTGGACGCCCGCTTGACTCTGTCAGCGCTGCTCAAACAGCAAGGCAAATACGATGAAGCGCTGGAGGCCCTTGAGCAAGATCCGGAAAGGGAAATCATGGACGCCGAGCTATTGTACGAGCGGTGCCTAATGCTAAAGGAAGTTGGCAGGTACGACGAGTTTTTGGCCGCCGGGTTTATGCTTCTGATGCGCCATTGCATACCGCTGCGGAGTCGACTTGAGCTGGGGGCAGCTATTTCAGTCCCACGGTACATTGAAATGCTGAAAACCATTGCCGATATTAAAGTATCCCGGCAAGACACGACAGAGGAACACCGGCCTGAATTTTCCCGCTCGGAAAATGAACCTTCGGTGGAGATGGAGTGGGAGCTGGTTTTGGTTCTTCTTCAAGTGGCGGACTACATGAAGAACTACGCCTACTTCCAGAAACTGGTGTTCACTCTGTTCACAGCCAAACGATTCCAAATATTCAAACAGGAACTGCAGATGTTGGCCCTGCTCGGATGTCTGTACAATCGCGATCCGATGTATGCCTACAACCTAATCCGAGAACGGGTCAACAAGGAGGTGAACCTAAACAAGCCCAAGCTTTGGAATCTGTTCAATCTGGTCATTCTTGTAACCGGGGACATCCGGTACAACCGTTACCTTATGCGACTATTTGAGCGAACTGCAGTGGATGCAAACGTCCGTGTTCTTCAAGCAAACTATCACCTTAACGCTGGAACCTACAAGTATGCCCTGAACGACTACAGCAAGGTGTACAAGAAAACCGGTGATCCGATCCATGCCATGCTAATCGCGGTAACTCTAACGCAGATCGCCTGCCAAAAATTCTCCAACAAGAAACAAGCGTTGGCATCGCAGGCGATCGGCTTCATGGAAAAGTACCGCAAAGGAAGGCCCGGGGAGCTGGCCAACGAGATCCACTACAACATCGGACGGATGTACCACCAGCTGGGGATGCACAGCCTGGCAGTGGAGCACTACAAGAAGGCACTTGAGTTTACGAATCTGCTGATCGAGGAGAATGCAATCTATCTGGACCTGCGGGCGGAGATTGCGTTCAATCTGAGCAGCATCTACCGAAGTAACAATAACATGGAACTGGCGAGAAAGTATCTGTACGAGTACATTGAAATCTAATTGCAGCGAAAGGTAAGTTAAACATGACTGATTATGAATTACATACATATAAGAATTTACCATTAAAGTGAAAAACAGAATGCACAACTGTCATCAGATTTATATCCCAAAACTCCTTCAACATTCGTACATGGTCATGGATTTGTACTCCTTCCATAAATATTCTTTAAGCTTCCTGTTGCTTCACGTTGGGATGGGAACAGCTCGCTGACGTAGTGGTATGGTATGTGAATCAAAAATGACTCTAATACAAAAGGAGATTTAATTATCATTAGGGAAGTGGAATCATCTCGGCAGGGGTCCTATTTTGGGCACTTGTCTGCTATAACTCAGCCAATTCTGAACCAATTGACACAATTTTTTGGAACGCGATGAGATACGTATGGTATCTAGCTGTGTACAAAATTTCAAGTCAATTGGTTTGAAATTGACTGCGTTATAGCGAAGAGTGTCCAAAATACCGACCGCTGCCCAAGTGGTTCGCATTGTTCAATACATGAAGCCTCAGTGAGTTCCCGAGGCATGGCAGTGTGAATGAATACGTATTTGCTGTGCCAATTGTATTCCTCGAAAGGCAATTCTAGTGCTCACACACGACTGTTGAAAGAAGAGTGGAAGTAGACTAGGAAAGTGAATTGGATTGGCGAACAAATTTGTTCGAGTTACAAGCTAGTTTGTTAAGTGCTAGTTTAGTGAAGAACATTACTAGTGACATGGCATCTAATGAAGAGAATGCCTTCGATGATGAGCTACAAAGCGATTCATTAATAAATGTGCGCACTCCATCCCCATCTATTTTGAACTCCCCGAAAGAAGACACCAATGACTCTGATGGTGAAGATGATGGTGTTAATGTCACCATCAGGCCACTCCGGCCTACTAGCAGTGGAAAAGCAAGTAAGTCTGGGGATAGTTATGAAGCTGATAAAGTGAAACGTCGTACTATGTGCGGGGCAGTGCGTCGTAGGTTGCAAAGGTTGATGAAAGACGGACTGGACTACGCCGCAGCCCGTGAACAGGCATTATTGCCTCAAGCCAGCACCCCCAAAAGATCGAGGCAATCTGATCTCGTTTGCTGTATACTTAGGCCAGGGTATATAGTGCTCACATGCCAGGGTAAAGAAACTGCTGATTGGGTTAAGGACAAGTTCACGTCGTTGGTGCTATGGGAAGGTGCTGATTTGGTCGTAGTGGATGAGGATAAAATCCCACGCCCTGAAGTGCTGATCGCATTCTTCCCATGGAGTGTCAAGTACGGAAACGACATGATTATGTCTCTTTTAGAGAGTCAAAATGGCGATTTATTTGCCGATACATGGCGCATTCTCCACCGTCGCGTAAAGGGAGAGCACGTTGAGCTCACTTTCACAGTTGACGATTGCTCTCTGCGGAAGTTTAAGGATCGGAAATTTGTTCTAAATTTCAGATATGGTCAGATTCAAATAGCAAAGCAACGCCCTGTTCAATCTACTAAAAAGGGGGAAGTTCCCACTATACCGAATGCTGTCCCTGACGAAATGGCTATGGATTGTGAAGTAGTTCATGAAGACCCAATCGTTCCAGGGACAAGTGCAGTTGGGAACCGGTCATTTGCCAACTCGAAAAATATCACGCTAAGTTCTGAAAAAGAGGTAGGATTCACTGGAGCTAATAATGATTTAGACGACCAGGGGCAACACAATGCCTATGGTAATCATAAATCAGATGATTCAGGCAGCCAGGGGCAGTATAATACCCATGGTTTTAAAAAAAATCAAAAGCTAGAAAGCCTTGTGGATCCAATCCAATATCGTCCATTCAAAATCTTCTCCAGCGTAGGGAATAAAGTGCCCCGGGAATGTATAAGGAAGTTCAATAAATGAATTCCACATAAAACTGTATCAATGAGTGCGGTTAAAATCATTCAAATAAACCTTCATCACGCGAAGGGTGCTTCGTCTGTGCTCAGTAAAGCAAAGCAAAGATAACCGTACACATCGTAGTTGCTACTCCGTGATTGACCAGAACAATCGAAGTTGCACAGAGAGCCAATGAATGTGAAAGCTTGGGACTAGCTAACCATTCTCAATGTGCACAATTCGAGAGTTCAGCTATTTAAAGTCAATAACGGCGCTGGCCACGTCCTTACGGTCATCAGGAAAGGGAAGGAATGTTAGTTCGACAACCGTTGCTACTAGAAACCGTGGAATCCACAGCATCCCCACAGTTGTCACGGGAAGGAATGGTGGTTAGTAGGGTAGGGTAAGGTGTGGATCTAGGAGCCACCTCTGTTAGGTGATATGATCCACTAGTTATATGGAAATACACGTCGCGGTCTTCATCACGATTATGATTTATTTGATCACGATGACCACTGATCCCGGATTTCGTGCTCGCGTTTCCATCGCCCTACCGTGGAAACCGACTGATCTACGATTATTGTAGCGCGATTCTGAACCCGGATTTTTCACTCGCACTTCCATCGCCCTATCGAGAAAACCGACTGACCAACGAATATTGTAGCGCGATTCTGATCCCGGATTTTTCACTCGCACCCCCATCACTCTTACCTGAAAATTGTCTGCCATTCGAAAATTCTCAAGCTAATCTGATTCCGCATTCCACACTCGCGCTTGCATGGCTCTACCGAGAAAATCGACTGATCAACGAATATTGTAGCGCGATTCTGATCCCGGATTTTTCACTCGCACTTCCATTGCCCTATCGAGAAAACCGACTGACCAACGAATATTGTAGCGCGATTCTGAACCCGGATTTTTCACTCGCACTTCCATCCCTCTTACCTGAAAATTGTCAGCCATTCGAAAATTCTCAAGCTAATCTGATTCCGCATTCCACACTCGCGCTTGCATGGCTCTACCGAGAAAACCGACTGACCAACGAATATTGTAGCGCGATTCTGAACCCGGATTTTTCACTCGCACTTCCATCGCCCTATCGAGAAAACCGACTGACCAACGAATCGGGTGCTTCGTCTGTGCTCAGTAGAAGATTTACTAAAGAAGATCTAGACGTGGGACTAATTCAGGAGCCCTGGGTAAATAACGGTAGGGTAATGGGATGCTCTTTACCGAACTGTAAACTCGTGTATGATGAAAATCAGTGTAAACCTAGAACTGCAATCTTAGTAAATAGGAGAACGAAATTTGTCCCAATTACTGAGTTCATTTCAAGAGATATTGTAGCTATCAAGTTGGAGGTCCCGACAATCCGGGGAAAAACTGAGGTATGCATTGCTTCAGCATATTTCCCAGGAGACGTTGATGATGTGCCTCCATCTAGTGTTGTAAGTTTCATTAATTATTGTAAGAGAATAAGCCCTCAATTTTTGATTGGATGCGATGCGAATGCCCATCATACAATTTGGGGCAGTACCGATATTAATAAGAGGGGTGAGGATCTTTTGAACTACATTTCGTCTAATAGCATAGGCATATGCAATAAGGGAGATTCTCCCACTTTTATTAACACTATTCGACAGGAGGTTCTAGATCTCCCTTCTAGATTCTAGATTCTAGATCTGACCTGCTGCCGGAAAAAAATGTGAACTGGCATGTTTCTGATGAGGAATCATTGTCAGATCACAAACATATCAGGTTTGATTATAAAGCCGGATCAAATTTAATTGAAAGTTTTAGAAACCCAAGAAAAACAAACTGGGACTCTATCGCTTTTACTTAACGCATGAAAGTGCATATAAATGGGAGCAGATCACATCTGTTTCAGAATTGGAAAGTGCCTCTGATGAGGTTATTGATAAAATGATCTCATCACATCATGCTAGCTGCACAATCCAACAGAGGTCATCCAATAGGGATGTCCCTTGGTGGAATGACAAGCAAGCAAAACTAAGGAAAGAATCTAGAAGATTGTTCAATAGAGCAAAGGCTACTTCTGATTAAGTTCCATACAAAAAAGCCATAACAGAATATAACAGAGAACTGAGGCTAGCCAAACGTAAGGATTGGAGACGGATGTGTGAAGACATCAATAACGCTCCTGCAGCTGCAAGGCTCCCTAAAAAAAGTCCTTTCAAAAGACCATTCTAATGGTCTTGGAAGCCTCAAAAAGGAAGATGGCAGTTTTACTGTCGATTCTTCTGAAGCTTTGAAAGAGATGATGAAGACTCATTCTCCGGGGTCGATTCCTTACTCGGCTGAAGATCAGGACTTAGACAAGGTAAACCATCTATGGTCGACAAATGCCTATCAGAAACCCTGTGAAATCTTCACACCATCGAGGGTCGAATGGGCACTGAGTTCTTTTCAACCTTTCAAATCTGCTGGGATAGATGGAATCTTTCCAGCGTTACTTCAACAAGGGAAAGGAACGACTGGTCCGCTCCTAACCGAAATATTTAGAGCCAGTATCACTTTAGCTTACATACCTAAGGCATGGCGTAAGGTTCGTGTTGTTTTTATCCCAAAAGCTGGCAATAGGGATAAAACAACACCTATAAGCCTTTCCTGTGTTCTGTTAAAGGCCATGGAGAAAATAGTGGATGACTTTATCAAGTCTACCAGCTTAGTAGAAATGCCTCTTAAGCAAGTTTCAATTTAAGGGCCCATATAGCCGAGGCGGTAAACGCACGGGTATTCAGCATGACCATGCTGAGGGTGTCGGGTTCGATTCCCGGTCGGTCCAGGATCTTTTCGTAAAGGAAATTTCCTTGACTTCCTTGGGCATAGATTATCTTCGTGCCTGCCACACGATATACGCATGCAAAATGGTCATTGGCAGAGGAAGCTCTCAGTTAATAACTGTGGAAGTGCTCATAGAACACTAAGCTGAGAAGCAGGCATTGTCCCAATGAGGACGTTACGCCAAGAAGAGAGAGAGAAGTTTCAATTTGCTTATCAAACAGGTAAATCTACAATAACAGCGCTACAGTCGCTAGTCAGCAAAGTTGAGAAATCGCTTCAAGCCAAGGAAATAGCCGTGGTTGCTTTTCTCGACATTGAAGGAGCATTCGATAACGCATCCTACAGCTCAATGCGTTCAGCAATGGAAGCAAGGGGCTTGGATAAATGCATTATCGAATGGATAATATCGATGCTTAAAGATCGAGAAATCTCTTCCGTTCTGGAGGTGCGCAACTATCAGTCAGATCTATGAAGGGCTGTCCTCAAGGAGGAGTACTATCGCCCTTATTGTGGTCTTTGGTAGTGGACGAACTCCTTAAAAAGCTTATTAATCAAGGTTTTGAGGTTATTGGATACGCAGATGATGTAGCTATTCTGGTACGTGGAAAATATGACGACATTGACGACACGATATCCAGCCGGCTACAATCTGCGTTGAATGTTACCCTCAAATGGTGCCGAGAGGAGGGATTGGACGTAAACCCTTCAAAAACTAGGAGTGGGTAATGTCTGAGACATAACCGCAATGTTGACGTAGGACAAAGGCTGGAACGAGATTTTGACTTTTATATTTCCATAATACAATGTTTGTTGTTATGATAATACAAATGGTGAAGTGATGTGTTGAGTAAAGTTGTTGTGTGATGTACTGATTTATCGACCGTATTCTATAATTAACTTGATGATTTTGTGGCTATATCGGTCTCTTTCTACTCATAAGTATAAGGGAGTAGAGATCAAAGTGGATAATGAAATGATAGATATGATAGAGTGCGAATTCCGAAAAAGCTACCGATCGATAGAATATGTGATGAAAACAGAACAATACATAGGCAGTCGGGTGCCTGAAACTTTTGCCAGTCTTGGTAAGGTGGTATGAACTACCAACCAAGCCGATCTGTTTAAAAGCACAGGTCGCACGGCAGAAGTTTCACGCATTCGATGTATTCGTTCAATACATAGCCTACTTGCCTAATTTCACCTTCTATAAAATTTTCACACTTGTTCGCTACCTAGCGAATTCTATCATATCTATAATTTCATTATCCATTTTGATCTCTACTCCCTTATACTTATGAGTAGAAAGAGACCGATATAGCCACAAAATCATCAAGTTAGTTGTTGTGTGATCGCTTTCGCTGAACGCATTCATAACCCAACAAACATTTTTGCTGTATAAGAGTAAACCAAATCACTCTTAAGCTAACTTTAGTTCAAGAAGCTGTTATTCAGCTGGTTCGGTTACTTGGAAAGATGTTGACTAGTTCAAGAGTTAGTTCGAGAAATGGTCAAATTACTGTTCTACGAGAGAATTTCCATCGAGCGGATTAAATTAATAGATAATTGAACGGCGTTAGATAGATCTTTTCAATTAAAGTTTAACGTGAAACTCATTCGACAATACCATAGCCGAGAGTCATCGCTGAGTTTGTGTGCTGCTGCCTAGCTGGGAGGTGACAACTCCCTTGTCCTTGACTGATCCAAAGAAAATGACGAAAGATAACAGAGGAAACAGCTGTTATGCCCCTAGATTAGCAGAGCAGATGAAGCTCCTCCCATTCGGCGGGCTTTCCAGTTTATTCCGTTTGCATGACCCGCCCACATTGTGTCAGACGCTTCAAACGACTGCAACCGTTCTTTGAGACAATTTCTAATAGAACGGATAAACTGATTGAAGTATTGAATAATTAAGATCATTTTAATTCGATAAATATTAGAATCAAACAATGTTTCAGGTACAATTGTCCGAATAAGATAACGCGTTGCTAAATTTCATGTAGAAAGATTAGTGATCGATTTTACTGTTTCTGAGCCACCAATCATTCAACCATTCACTTTTCGAATGCACTACATTTTTACCGATCGTTGAAATATATCCGAAAACTATCCGATTCATAACTCTTAAGGAATAATTTTCTCTGGTCCTGAAAAGGTCCGTTCAAATAACGGTTGATTTTAGAAAGACTGTTACGGGTATAAATCAGGGATTGGCGGCATGCACCGTGCGGTGCGAAAAAAGCGTGTGTTTCACACAATCGCAAGTGCTCGTCTCCCGTTTTGCCGAGAGACAAGAGACGTATGAGTGAGAGTTTTCGTAATTGTGCGAGAGACAATCGCAGCACTAGCTCTACGGCGCAGGGAGTAATGCACGGTGCTTGGACTGTGCTTGTCTCCAAACAGAAAAAATCAATTAATAAATTAATTGAAGAGTTTCTGTTTTCGGCGAAGTTGTTAAGCTTGTCAAGGGCTGACAAGTGATGGGTCGTTTGATTCGAAATTTTTCCAATCATGCGTAGTATCGAGCCAAGCGCAAAGCACGGAGACAAGCACCGAGAGAGTGCATACGACAGAGCGTGAGAGACAGGAGAGCTCCAGCGCGCGGCAAAGTAAGCGAGCAACACACAACCGATTGCGCGTACTCGTCTCCTTCTAGTTTGTTGTGCTGTCTCGTAGCAGAGTGTGCGGCACGCAAAGAGTTTTGAGTCGCACCCTATCCCTGGTATAAATATTTGTTACAATTATAAGACAAAATAATTGTTTAATGTGTTTAAAGTTTAATATTCGTGCGTTTTTTTGTGTTACATGTTGTAACACCATGTTACAAAAATAAAAGAAAATAAATTATTTCCAAAGGATTAACACATCACGATACGTGGAACCTTATAAATGCACAAATAAGGAACATTACAAATTGACGCAACACCACACATAACATAAATGTGCCCTTTTATCCAGATGGATAACTCCTTCCGATCACAGGATGACGAGGTGTCATTTATTGGTTTGGATTCATCAGTCATCCTGGAATTGTATTTTAATTGGCAGTTTGCCTTTTAGTCCACAGCATGTATTGCTGCGTTCATAGCTTGATTTTGTCTAGGAAAACTAATCCTAATCGGGCATTCCGATTCGAGGTTCATAACTAGAGTTCTATAACTTGAAGTCTGTGCCAGGGAAAGGTTTTCATCTCTAGTACTTATCGCGGCCCGAAATGGCCTGAATGTTGGCAATCGAAATAGGAATGCGGGCCTTCATTCTGCCAGAACCCTATAAATGTGCATTATTACTAGAGGAATATACATGAGGTAAAATAGAACATGTAACACAAAAAAACGCACGAATATTAAACTTTAAACACATTAAACAATTATTTTGTCTTATAATTGTAACAAATATTTATACCCGTAACAAGACAATTGAAAATTATCCGCACTGAATGCAGGAAGCCATCGAAAACTGCCGCCGCCTGCTGTCCTGAATGAGATTGCTGGTTCTAGGGTTCTGCCGAGGGATAGCCGAGAGCCATCGCTGGGTTGGTGCGCAGCTACCCAGCTGCGGAGGTAACTTCCATTGCCGGGCCCACCGCAGCCGTGATCGTGGTCGCAGTTGACGTGCTGCTGCGCAGCCGTGGACGTGATCCACCTCCACCCTCCCTGACTGATCCAATGAAAATGACGAAATATTGTCGTCGCGGTTGAAACCCGAAGTTTCCCCACACCCGACAATCGAATTTTCTCAAAATCCATGCGTGAAACCTAACGTCGGACGTAGTGCGCTGGACAGCGGATCTGGTCCTCTATCCAGCGCACTGTGCCCGACGTACGTCCGACACGCGGTTAAGGAGAAAAAGCGATTTTCGCGTGTCAAAAATTCCGATTTTCAACTGCACGAACAATAAATCAGAGGGAACAGCTTTCATGCCCCTAGATTAGCAGATGAAGCTCCTTCCATTCGGCTGGCTTTCCAGTTTATTTCGTTTGCATGTCCCGTCCCGCATGCACCAGACGCTTGAAACGGGTAATCAACCGAGAAATGAGTAAATTTTCATTTAACGAATAAAGTAACCAAAATATTGAAAGATTTAGATTATTTTTATTCGAAAAATGGTTAAATTAAACAATGTTTCACGAAAAATGGTCTGGATAGGATGAAGCGTTGCTAAATTCCTGGTGGAATTATTAGTGGCCGGCATCACTATTGTTGCGGGGCCACCAACAGTACCGGATTTAGACTTCGGGGGGCCTGGGGCAAACCTTATAAAGTGGGCCCCAAAAGCAAGATTTCAAAGTTTATAAACGTTTTTTTATGTTGTGTACACAGCTAATCGCGTTCGGTAATTTTTTACCGAAATCTCAACCGCTGAGCGTTCGGTAATGGTTTTTTAACGAAATTCTGTAAAAAAAATAACAAATTTCGGTAAAATGTTATCGTTTATCTGTCAAACTCTAACGAACTTCGGAAAAAGTTGCTACTTTTACCAAATTTTTCCTGTAAAACAAACTTAACGGTTGAGATTTCGGTAAAACATTACCGAAGTCGGTGATTTTTTCTAACTGTGTATTATTCGTATGTGAACTGTTGAAACTGTGCCATACAACTGTTCTTTCTTTTTTTTTTTCAATTGTATTTTTAGCATTATTGTTGGAAATATGCAGGCCGAATACTACGTACTTCTGATGTCCTATATTTTTGCAGTGTTTCAAAATTTAGATTGAACAAATTTAGGACTCTATGGGGTAGCTCTAGCAATAAATTCTCAAAAAAAAAACACGGCAAAACACTGCAAAGCACTGCAAGTAAAACCACTGTTTTGAGATATTTTGAAATTTCCCCAACATCTCTAGGAGTCATTGCTTTATTTTTCCCATGAATTTGAGGCAAGCATTGAAACCGATACCTCAAAATAGTCATTCTAGGAAATGAGTTTCAATTCTAAACAATTAGATTGTTTGACCATTAAAATATTGCTTTTTAACTTAATCGAAAGAGCAAAATTTCTTCTTTGCGACAAATCAGTTAAATGATTCTATAATTCCAAGCTCATACCGAAGAAAAAGAAATCCCTCAAAAACATTAATATTAATATGCAAATAATTTTAGTGTTTGAAACATTATGAAATAATGGATTTCGATTTCAGATTATGAAATAATCTAGATGCCATGAAAAATAAAATAGCTACTCTAGGTCATGTATAATACATAATCGTCTTTGCATTGAAATTTGTTGAAACATAATCGTCTTTGAATTGCTTTCGTTGAACAAAATATAAAGTGCTTCGGGATTCTTGAGGGCCCCCCTAATCGAGGGGCCCGGGGCACTTGCCCCCTTTGCCCCCCCTTAAATCCGGGCCTGGCCACCAAGCATACAATTTTTCACTTTTCGGTTGCACCACACTTCTACCGAGCGATGGAATGAAATAATTATCTGATTCACAACTCTTGAAGAATAATTTTCTATGGTCCTGAAAAGAACTGTTTGAATATTGGACGATTTCAGACAGAAAATTGACATGAATTTATCATGCCACGCAAGGCATGGTACACAAATTACGTAACGCTAAAATCGGCGATTTCAGACTCCCCCCCTCCCCCTTGTAACGCTTTTTGTATGAAAACCAAAAATATTTTGTATGGCTCGTAACGCTAAGCTAGACTCCCCCCCCCCCCCCTTCCCCTATAGCGTCACGTAATTTGTGTACGATGCCCAATGCGTGTTAGATCCCCGTGTTGAATGCTGAACGCCGTCGAAAATTCGCCCTCCGCTTGCTGCCGTGGATGAGATTAGTGATCGCCTTCACGGTTGCTGAGCCACCACCAAGAATTCAATCTTTCACTATTTGGTTTCACTACATTTTCTCGGTTGATGCAGGAAATTTATCCAATTAACTCTCTAAGAAGTATTTTCGATGGTTCTGAAAAGAACCGTTTGAATTATGGACGGTTTTAGGTAGAAATTGAAATCAATTCATCATGCCACCCAATGTGCATTGATTTTATTCGCGCTGAATGCTGGACGCCGTTGAGAATTGGCCCGCCGCTTGCTAACCTGGATATTGTGGATTTACCGGTTACTTGTATTCTACCGGTTACTAAGTAGCCGTTTTCATATAAAAATCAACTTGATTGTCAAAAAATGAATGTCGCTGAGTAGCTAGTGACAACGAGGAATAGCGCATACAATAAAAATGTTTAAAATCATTTTTAAGTTACTGTTTTTTTATAAAACGGCTACTTTGGAGGCCATACTGAAGCGACCGGTAGAATACAAGTAGCCAGTAAATCCACAATATTCTTCCTGATGCTATCAGCAATGCGCCACCGTCAATCAATCCGTGAAAGGACCGAGCCCCGAGGAAAAGCGACGCAACTCGCACATTCGTTGTGGCGGATCTTTCTTTGGTGGATTTTGCTGCTGCCTCTGCCTCTGCCACCACCGCCGAGCAATCGATGAAAAGTATTCCTTCCTTGGTCTGCCGCGTCAGACGGTTAGAAGGCGAATGTGCAACAGCACCCTTGCCGACAACCACCGACACCGAGCCGACACGGCCGTCAAAGAATAATGAGCGAAAACGCAAACGAAGAAAGTCGGCAGCTCTCGTTCGATGCGTTCACCTCGCGACGACAAAGACAAATGAGGGAAGATGCGAAGAAGCAGTAGCTTTTATATGCGACGGGAGCATCCGAAATGAGCTCGTTCGTGATTGGCTGGAATAAACATGGGTTTACTTTTACCAATTTTTCAATAGTTTGTTATTGAAAATCAGCAAATGTTATTATTGGACATAATTGGTGTAAAGATTTGCAATCGATTGGTGCCAAAATTTTGAAAATTCAACAAGAAATGGCTGAGTTATTAAAGCTCAAAATCTCCACTTTAAACGTAACGCGGCCGATTTCTGAAAATTTAGAATGACACCCGGTATAGAAAAGAGAGACGTAGTCCTACGTCAAAACTGTAATAGTACCTTTTACTCGAAGGTTGAAACTAAATCTTATTGAACCTTCTTTAAATGGAGTTCAAATTCGGAAGAAGTTAAACATCTTGGGGTAACTTTGGACAAAAGACTGAATTGGAATTCACATTTAAACAATGTTTTAACTAAGGGTACGAATGCCCTTTGGGTCTGCAGCAAAGCCCTAGGAAAAACCTGGGGTCTTAGACCAAACATCATTCACTGGATTTATGTATGTTGCGATAGTCCGGCCTAAGATTACTTATGCTTCACTTGTTTGGTGGCCCAAAACAAACGAGGTAACCTCTCAAGGGAAGCTAGGTAAGCTACAAAGACTTGCTTGTATATCTATTACAGGAGCAATGAAAAGCACTCCATCAGTTGCTTTGGATGCCCTTCTCAATATACTGCCATTGCATCAATTTGTTAAGCTACAAGCGGCAAAAAGTGCTCTGCAGTTTATCCGTTACAATAATGTACTAGATGGGGATCTTGTGGGACATTTGAGGATCATCAAAGACTTCAAATTAACCCTCTAATACCCAAATTTTTGATTTTGATCTAAATATCATTTTTCGTCATCTAAAATCGATTTAAACATGTTTTGGAAGATGATTCTTTTTAATTCTCGATTTCGTGAATTTCAGTTTTTGATTTTTCTAATTTTTATTTTTGAACATCCCCAAACTTTTATATTTTTCCTGGAAGCCAATTTGGGAAACGGATTTTTTGAGATGAAAACATTTTGAGATTTTATGATTATTGTTGAAATATAATTATTTTAAATTTTTTTCACAGAAAATTTTATTTTCCGTGTAATTTTAAGGAAAATAATTTTAGAGTGTATTCGATTCCCTTAAACTATTAAACAAGGATAGAATGATTTGGGAAAAATTTAAAATATGTTAATTGTAGCGATTCAATACAAAATAAACAATGACTTCTAAAAGGTGACTAAAACATCAGTTTTTCAATGATTTTTAAAAAATGTAAATACGCTTTAAAATACACCAACCATACAAACCATTTTGAGATGTACAGAACAATCCTAAATATCAGCCAAAAATATAAAAAAAAAATGATTTTCCTCGAAACAAAAATTACAAAAATACTCAAACTATACCCCGTCTAAAGGCGGGATTGGGTATTAGAGGGTTAAACATGGACATAAAAACAGTAGAAGATTGGATAATAACAAAGACCAACTATGATGTTCCCTTCAAAGTGGTGAAACCATGTCGCTATGTTTGGGATGCTGGTGGGCCAAGTTTACGTCCAGGTTCTATTGTATTTCATACTGATGGGTCCAAGATGGGTGAAAATGCAGGAGCCGGTGTTTTCGGCCCTGGTATCAGTAAGGCTATACCAATGGGATGCAGTCCCACTGTATTTCAAGCAGAAGTTCAAGCCATTCTAGAGTGTGCCAACATTTGTCTAAAAAGAAATTATAGGTTTGCTAAGATCTGTATATTTTCGGACAGTCAGCCGGCTCTAAATGCGCTAAAGGCTTTTATGCAATTCAGTATTATAATTTTTATTTTATGCTACTCATTTCAGTATCATAATGACCTAACTTTTCGTTTCGTTTCATTATGCAACTGAAATGAGTTGCATAATGAAAAATAGTTGCAAAACTCGATTTTTCAGCAGTCTTCGTATTTATCCAACTCGGCAAGCCTCGTTGGATAAATGTACGACTCGTGCTGAAAAAATCAACTTTTTGCAACTCGTTACATAAATAACTATTACTTGTCAATCAAAGCTAGTGTGGGAATGCATTATTTCTCTGAAGCAATTGGCCAGTAGGAACGAAGGAACGAGGTAACTTTATACTGGGTGCCCGGTCATTGTGGAATTCTGGGAAATGAAAACGCCGCCAATTTAGCCAGACAGGGTGCGCCATCAAGCTTTGTAGGCCCTGAACCTTTCTGTGGAGTTCCTGAGTGTGCTCTTCGGGGGAAATGTCCACGGTAGAATCTAATTGGAATGCCACGGATACATCCAAGCAAGCGAGCGGATCCTCAATAGAATGTTGCGGTTCACCGAGGGCGAAAATGGTCTTTCGAGTAACCAGTACGGCTTCCGGAAGGGGAGGTCCACCGTAGACGCTATTTTGTCGGTTACAAAAACCGCCGAGAAAGCACTCGAGCCTAAGAGGAGGGGAATTCGCTTTTGCGCGGTAGTGACTCTGGATGTAAGGAATGCGTTCAATAGCGCCAGCTGGTCTGCTATTGCCGATGCGCTCTTGCGTCTGGGGATACCGGAGTACCTGTACAAGATTCTCGGAAGTTACTTTCAGAATCGTGTACTAGTCTACGACACGGAGGTGGGTCGGAAGTGCTTTCACATAACCTCAGGAGTCCCGCAAGGTTCCATCCTGGGTCCGGTGTTATGGAATGTCATGTACGACGAGGTGTTGAGGTTAGAGTATCCAGTGGGAGTGGTGATTGTCGGATTTGCCGACGACATTACGCTCGAAGTCTACGGTGAAACGATCGAGGAGGTAAAGTTGACTACCAACCACTCGATCAAGGTTGTGGAGGCGTGGATGCGGTCCAGGAAACTGGAGCTGGCTCACCACAAGACAGAGGTGACGGTTGTTAACAACCTGAAGTCGGAGCAGCAGACGGAGATCAGTGTAGGGGACTGTACTATCCTGTCAAAGCGCTCCGTCAAACACTTGGGCGTGATGATTGACGATAAGCTTACCTTCGGTAGCCACGTCGATTATGCCTGTAAAAGAGCCTCCACAGCTATTGCGGCACTGTCCCGGATGATGTCCAATAGCTCAGCGGTGTACGCCAGTAAGCGCAAGCTTCTGGCTAGTGTTGCTACGTCCATACTTAGGTATGGCGGCCCGGCGTGGGGCACCGCGCTAAGTACTAAATGCTACCGACGGAAGCTGGAAAGTACTTACAGGCTTATGTGCCTGAGGGTTGCGAGCGCGTACCGTACCGTGTCACACGACGCTCTCTGCGTCATTACTGGTATGGTGCCTATCAGCATTCTTATCAGTGAGGACATGGAGTGCTTCGAAATGCGCGGCACAAGAGGCATACGCAGGACTGTCAGGATGGCCTCTATGGTCAAATGGCAGCGCGCGTGGGACAGTTCCACCAAAGGAAGGTGGACCTATAGGTTGATACCGAGGGTAGATAGTTGGATTAATAGGCGCCATGGGGAAGTCACATTCCACCTGACACAGGTCCTTACAGGTCATGGTTGCTTCCGACAGTATCTACACCGTTTCGGGCATGCGGATTCTCCCGAATGCCCAGTGTGCAATGGTTTAGAGAAAACGGCGGAACACGTTTTGTTCGTGTGCCCGCGTTTTCGCACAATGCGTGACCGCATGCTTGCCACATGCGGGGAGGACACAACTCCGGACAACTTGGTCCAGAGGATGTGTAGGGATGAGTTTGGCTGGAACGCCGTTTCAACGGCTATTACCCACATCGTCTGGGAGCTACAGAGGAGGTGGCGCGTGGACTCGGAGAATGGCTAGTCCAGATGTAGTACAAGAGGTGGTCCAGGGGTTCGGAGTCGGCTTCGTAGGTCATACCGGTGCCCTGCGGTCGAGATCGACCCTTACAACGATTAAGTGGCCGCGGAGAGGAAGTCCCGGTAGCGGTGCTGTCGTGGCGTCGGTCTACTGAGTCGGATCCGAGCCCGCGGTTGGAAAGGGGTCCCCGACAAGGGTCGGGGTAGGTGAGATCCTGCTGTCTGCAACCTACGGGTGCATCTGATAGGGCCTGAAGGGTAGTGATACCCTTCCTTTGCGGGCAGGTCAGATCGGGTTGCACGTGGGCATCAGTTCTTGATGTCCGCTCAGCAGTAGGGCGCGGGCGGGGTTGACCCTGCCCGCCTTCCGAGGACAAAGGGAGTGGCGAGGACCACTCGGGAAACTGGCTAAGCGCCAGCATGCTACCGTGATGGACTCTCCAAAGCGAGCCATCGATGTTCGTTGCTGCAGGCTACGCAGCTAACCTTGTGGGTGCGATGTGCACTAGCCCCTCTCTGAAGCAATACCTTCTTGGTGGTTCCGGAGAGACGTAGGGTTTGGCGACCATAGGAATGGTTTAGTGGGTACGAGGAGAGAGTAGTCCTGGATTTTACTTTTGTTGTAGAAGACGGCCTGTCAGACCTACACTACCCTAACCTTCTGTTAGGGTGTCTGTTGTGCAGATTATCCCCCTATGGTTTAGAAGGAAAAAAAAAAAAAAAGCGAGCGGTTTATAAAACCCAGTGCAGAAAAAGCCAGGTCCTTATTGAATCTAAAGCGCTGTTTGCAGTTCAGAAGGAATTTTTCGGCCTATCTTGATGCATGGGAAATTCCTTGCCTGAATCGCCCAAGAAACCGTTTTTTTTTCGATCACAGTACGCAGTTTTTTTTTTTTTTTTTTTTTTTTGCTAGGTTTCTAGCTGCACTCTGAATAGAGTTGAAACCTCTACACTAGACCCGAAGATAGAAAAGAGTACGTAATCTTTCAGAAGCAGTTTGCCAGCCGTACGCGGAAAATGATATCCATTAAGACACTGTTGCAACTGACTCAGAAAGATACGGTAGAAGATTGGAAAGTTTTCAATTGGTCAGTCAGTCAGGATTTGCCTATGTAGTGCTATGGTCACACGGTTTGTGTTTGTCTGCTTGTTTGATTTTGTGGTATGGTTAAATATGTTTTTCTCCTCGTTAAGTCAGTTGTCGTATGTTGTTTTTTTTTTTTCATCGAATCAATCGAACCCTGTATGTTAAAATATAGTCGATTCTGTGTCAAATTGTTTTCTTGATTTCGCTAATCGTTTTCTACATGTGTTCATCTCTTGTGTCCTTAAATTGTCATCGGTCCAAAATCCACAGAAACATGTAACTGAACTTCTGAACATCTAAGAGATAATCAAAAATACGCCAAGTTGGTCAGTTGATTGCAATAAAATTTTAAAATAATAAAAATTTCATGTCAACTTTCATCCCGCTACAAATACTATGAAAAATATTCAAATTCGTTCAATTGTCCTATCGGTCCTACCTAGATAAACCATGTCATTTTCTCAAGCATAGCCTAGAAATGTCAACCTAGTCATACACAATAGTAACGTTGTTCAGTTAATAAAAAGCAGTCAGTTTTTGTCCAAAATGTCACGTCGAACGCATTGACGTCAACAATGCGTTTAAGTGTTCGCACGTTAGCTTCGAATCTATCAGCACAATTAAGTGCTGCAAATCTCCTTCCCACTATTAATTCTTCGGTCGATTTTAATTGCTTTATTCAAAGAAAATATGACCAACTAACATTCTAAAATTTCGAAAAAGCGACTATGACGCTAATAAATTACTAATTAAAATCAACCTAAAAACGTGGGAAATAGAGCCCAAACAACATTTTGAAGTCAGCTGGCTGTAAAAGGTTCCAAAACCTGTCACAAATCCTACAATACTTTTATTAGGATTTGTAACGATCATCAAAACCTTCTTAAATCCAACCGACTTGGAACTATTGCTTGGGAATAGACTCTAATGAGCCCTGGCGGATCCTCCATGTTTATCGAGCATGTCTGATGCATATGATCAGCCATACTCCATCTGCAGCAGCCGGTTCGTGATGAACCGTTGGAGGCGCATTAAAGTGTTAAAAAGGTGATATGTTTCACTAAAGAACACTACATTACACTAATCAAAATGAAACTCCTTCACTTTAATACCGTCAACCCCTGCGAACTTGGCCAGGGGATCACAGTACGCAGTTGCGAAGAAATCACAGTTCAAATGGCAGTCACCGTGGAAAGTTTCTGCCAGGAATCGATCAAGAAATTTCTTGAGCGATTCCTTTCAAACACCAAACTAGGCTTAAACAAAAAAGATCTCAGGGTAATTACTGGTCTGATGACTGGTCACTGCCCGAGTAAATATCATCTAAGTAAGATTGGAAAAATCCAATCCTCCGAGTGTCGTTTCTGTCAAACGGAAAACGAAACTGCTGAACATTTACTCTGCAACTGTGGAGTACTATCCAATCAGAGATTGGCGGTTTTTGGTAAAGGGTTTCTAGAGCCCTTGGTAATTTGGTGAAGTAATCCCAACAGGGTAATAAACTTCATAAAACGAGTTGTGCCTAGTTGGGATCAGGTGTTACATCAACCATTGTCCATCACAGCTCAATTGCGACAGGATATTTGACTAGCACCAAATTAAATATGGGTCATACCACAATATTCCTAAATAATGGACGCAGTGGTTAAAAGGCTCTACAGATGAGGAAAAAATAAAGTGGTTCGCTACCCTATTATATTTTATTAAAGACACTTTACCAAATAAGTTGGCATTCTTGTCCGAAGATTTAATTGCATTCAAAAAATAACAACACATCAGGTAGAAAATGTTCGTTCAATAAGAGCAGCGTAAGTTGTTACTTCATGCGGTTACGATCGTGGTCCAACTCTTCCTGATATTTTTACTTGGATTTCTACTAGAATTCCTATCTAAAATCCACTTGTTCCTTTCGAGAATCCTCAAGGAATGTCTCTTAGGATTTTTCCTGGTATTTCTCTTGGTATTCTATTAATTGAGGATCCTTTTCGGGTTTTCTTAAAATATACTTCTGAGAAATCCTCTAAGTATTTCCTCTCGGATTGCTTGAGCAATATTTCTTGGGTTTCTGCTAACAATTACTTACAAGATCCAACCCAATTTGTTCCGGTGTTGCTTCCGAGATTCTTCAAAGGATTCCTCTAAGAATTCTTTTGAAGATTCCTCCGAGATTTCATAAAAAATTCTGTCGGGATTATTCCATTTGCAAGTATTCTTTCCAAGTTTCTCTTTGGAATTACTCAGGGATTTTTCCCAAGATTTCTCTAGGGATTCTGATGGGATTTTTTCTTGGATATCTCCCATGATTTATCCTTCCGATAAACTTTGAGGGTTTCCTTCAGGGACTCCTACAGGATTATTTCAGGAATTCTTCCCAAGATTCCTTCAAGGATTCTTTATTTTATTTCTTTCGTGATTCTCTTACAGATTTCGCATAGTATTCCTTCTTGGATTCCCCCGGGATTCCTTCATTTTCTCCGGGATTTCTTTAGCAATTTCTGCTGCACACCCGTCAAGGATTCCTCCATGGATTTTTTCAGAGATTCCTTCTGGGAATCCTTCATTTATTTTTGCCGGGATTCTTTGAGGTATTTCTGCTGGTAGATATGTAACGGGATTTTCCCCAACATTTCTTAGCTGATTTCTCCCGAGTTTCGGTTAGGGATTTCTCTTGGAATTTCTTCAGAACTGTCTCCTTCAGTTTCTGTCATGGATTCCTCCCGGATTCCTTTTAGGAATTCTTGTCGATTTTTCAGAGATTTATTCCCGGGATTCCTCCCGGCATTTATTCCCGGGATTCCTCCCGGGATTTATTCCCGGGATTCCTCCCGGGATTTATTCCAGGATTTCTTTCAGGATCCCTCCAAGGATTTTTCCCAGGATTCCTTAACCGTTTTTTTCAGTTTTTAATGGATTTCTCCTGAAAATCTCTCAATTACTCCTACCAGAACTTTTTCATTTATTAATTGAACGATTTCCTTAGGACTTTTCTCTAGCTAGATTATTTCACCTAGATTTAACCAGGATTCTTTCAGGGATCCCTTTAGAGATTTTTCCTTGGATTCCTTAAGGGATTTTTCTCAGTATTTCTTTTCCCAGATCCTTCTCGAGAATTCTTCCCGAGATTATTTCTGGGATTCTTCTCGGAATTCTTCCCGGGGAATCATCCAGGGACTACTTCCAGACTGCTATCTTTGATTCCCGCAGGAATTCCTTCGAGGATTTCTTTAGGATTTTTTCGGGGATTTCTTCCGTTATTCCTCAATAGATTCTTATCAGGATTTCTGCAGAATCCAGTGTTTGCTAGGATTCTATCAAAAATTTCTTCCGTTATTCTTTCAGGGATTGCTCCATGATTTTTTAGGTATTCTTTCAGGAATTTCTCGTGAGATTCCTGCAGGGATTTCTTCAGAGATTCATCTAGAGATTCCTACCAAGATTCCTGCAGTGATTTCTAGCAGGATTATTTCAGGGATTCCTCCCACAATTCTTATTATGTCAGCTCAGAAGTAGTACTTACCTTACCGATCAGGCTAAGGCCGGGGTGGCCTCTGCAGTACATAGTAGCCGTCTCCATTCCACTCGGTCCATGGCTGTTTTTCTCCTGTTCCGCACTCTGCGTAGGGTCCGCAGATCGTCCTCCACTTGGTCGACCCACCTAGCTCGCTGCGCTCCACGTCTTCTTGTACCGGTCGGATGACTCTCGAGAACCATTTTAGTCGGGTTGCTATCCGACATCCTGATGACGTGACCCGCCCACCGTAGCCTCCCGATTTTCGCGGTATGGACGATGGTTGGTTCTCTCAGCAGCTGATGCAGCTCGTGGTTCATTCGCCTCAGCGGTTCAGCTTCTCGTAGAATTTTCGTGTTTCATTAGCGTCGTACAGCTCTTCCATCGTTTCGTGATCTCGTTCTTCCTGCTGGCGTTTCTTCATCCGGAAGACTGAGTTCTGCCTGTTCCGCGCCTGTCTGTAACGTGCCTCATTCGCTCTCGTACGGTGTTGCAGCATTCTCGCCCATGTTGCATTCTTCTCGTTTTTCAACTGTTCACATTCGCCGTCGTACCAGTCGTTTCTGTGATTCGGAGTCGCGAAGCCTTGTGCTGTAGCCGAGGTACTACCTATGACGGATCGGATGTCCCTCCAGCCATCTTCAAGTGTAGCTGCGCCAAGCTGCTCTTCCGTTGGTAGGGCCACTGCTAACTGCTGCGCGTAGTCTTGGAGCCACTTCTACGTTACGCAGCTGCTCGATGTTGAGCCGCGGCGTTCGACTTCGACGCGTGGTGATAACTGTCGAAAGTTTTGAGCGCATGCATACAGCGACTAAGTAGTGATCCGAATCTATATTCGCATTGCGGTCAGTGTTGGTAAAAACTCAAATTCTTAAATCTCATGGTTGAGTTGATTCACGCGCGATTCTTGACTCGCCAAACTCACCGCCGAAAAAATCATGCATGAGTTGATTCGTCATTTTACTCATCCCTTAATTTCTTTGTAGTCTTATTATTTACAACGAAGTTTTTAGGATTGTATGACAGAACAAGATCAAACCTTGCATACAACAACAAAGATTGTCGTTTCAATTGATTTGGATTCATTTTACATGCAAATGAGATTTCGGCGCTTGACTCGTGAGAGCGAGATTTTGCATGAAAATCTCGCGCGTGAGAAAATGATTCAGAATCGCGCGCGAGTTGGCTCACGCAGGAGCGGTTCATGAGTGAGCTTTGAGTGTGAGTTTACCAACACTGATTGCGTTATGTGCGGACATTGATTATATCCGAGAAGAATTTACCGTCGATTAGAACGTGGTCGATTTGGTTTTCTGTTTGATGGTCGGGTGATCTCCAGGTGGTTTTGTGGATATCTTTGCGGGGGAAGAAGGTGCTTCGGACTACCATACCACGGGAAGCTGCAAAGTTTACGCATCACTGGCCGCTATCATTCGATACGGCGTGCAGGCTGTTTCGCCCGATTACCGGTCTGTACATTTCCTCCATGTTGGGGGGTCTCCAGTTAGCCTAGTGGTTAAGGCTATGGATCGCCAATCCGGAGACGGCGGCTTCGATTCCCGTTCCAGTCGGGAAAATTTTCTCGACTCCCTGGGCATAGTGTATCGTTGTCCTTGCCTCACAATATACAAATTCATGCAATGGCAGGCAAAGAAAGCCTTTCAATTAATAACTGTTGGAGTGCTCAAAAGAACACTAAGTTGAAGCGAGGCAGGCCAAATCCCAGTGGGGACGTAGAGCCATAAAGAAGAAGAAGACATTTCCTCCCTTTCTACCTGCGCGTTCATGTCGCCGACAACGATTTTCACGTCACGCGACGAGCAACCATCGTATGTTTGCTCTAACAGCGCGTAGAACGCTTCTTTCTCGTCATCAGGTCTGCCTTCGTGTGGGCAGTGGACGTTGATGATGCTGTAGTTGAAGAAACGGCCCTTAACTCTCAACATTCACATCCTTGCGTTGATCGGCTGCCACCCGATCACACGTTGTCGCATCTTGCCCAACACTATAAATCCTGTGCTCGATGCCCGCTCGATGCCCAGTCCAGCAAAGTTCCTGCAACGCCACGATGTCGAAGTTGCGGGGATGTAGTTCGTCGTAGATTATCCTGTCACACCCTGCGAAACCTAGTGACTTGCAATTCCATGTTCCAAGTTTCCAATCGTAATCCTTATTTCGTCGCGTGGGTCTTTGCCGATTCTATCAAGTCGTATTTTCTCCTATGTTATTCGCAATGGAGATTTTTACGGGTGGCTTATTGGGCCTACGCCAACACTCCTGTCTCGTCGGAGGGCCATCGTTCCAGTTCTGTTTAACGTCCCAACCAACACTAGGACGACCGCACTGATGGGGCTACCACCTTGGATCTAGCTGGGCGTGGTACAGCGTTTCTTACTCAGCTGCTGGATGCCAGAACAGGCACTGTTTAAGCCGCACCTACTTGGTGAACAGACGCTCGGATTGTACCTCCTCAATCTAGCTGAAGTCAGAAGGACAACAATGCCCAGGCTGCACTACCAGAAGTATTCAAGCGAAGTATTCAGCTCATAAGTATTCAAGCGAAAAACAGTGTATGAAGGACATTAAACTTGTAGTTTTATCTAAAAGCTTGCTAAATAGAGTAAGGGTCGCACACAAATACTGGAGTCGCTAGAGAGCCATGAAGTAAATTACACTCACTCTGCGGAGCGTAGCTTTTATAGCTGTGTCACGACGTTGGTATGTGTTTGCGATCCTTACTCCATTCAGCAAACTTTAAGATAAAATTACAAGCTAAAATTCATACATACACTGTTTGTTGATAGCATGCTTCTGAGCTGACATAACAGCAAGTGAATGTATCTCTTTCCAAGTGAGTGTTTCCATCCCTTGGGACGAATGTTGTAATATCCATTGAAGGATTTCGAATGGTAAAAATGGTGAATTAATATTACATAGTGTCAATAGGTACCGACTTTATTGTTGCAGAGATATATTCACAACTTCAATGCCCATGTTCTACAGCTTCTAAAGCCTAATAGTAAGATCGATATATATTCTTCTAAATAACCAACAGAAAGATATACAATGGCCAAACACGTATTCATCACAATTGTTCAACAACCTTCTTCCACTATTGTGGAGCCAACACAATCGCCACCCTGCTCGGGATGTATAGCTGCATATAGTTCCGCCGGCCAGCCCAGCCCTCTGGGAATGTGTGATGTTCAACGTTCTTATCGATCCGATCGAATCCGCCAAATTCCTTGTCGTCTGAGCTGAGGACCACTTTGTACTTTCCAGCCAGTTCCACTCCGATGCGATAATCGGTGAAACTCTTGCTGTTGTGGAAGTTGAATATGAACAGCAGATTGTTGCGCTCGAAGGCGATCACCTTGTCGTCCTCGTGCTTCCAGCTCACGTACGCCGGCAGACAGTCCAACCAGTGGAATCGTTCCTCTGTGTGATGCATGGCCTTGTCGAACTCATTCAGGAATCGATACTTTAATATTTGATCATCCACCAGATGCCACTGTCGCCGAGCGTAGTGGAACGATTCGTTATTGCCGATTCGCGGGAAGTCCAGCCACTCCGGATGACCGAACTCGTTACCCATGAAATTCAGATAGGCTTCGCCTCCCAGAGCATGCGTGATCAAACGGATCATCTTGTGCAACGCCAAACCCCGATCGATGATCAAGCTCGGCTCCGACATCGTCGACATGTGCGTGTACATTTCCTTATCCATCAACCAGAAGGCGATCGTCTTATCGCCTACCAGTGCTTGATCGTGTGACTCGGCATAAGCTACGGTGCTTTCTTTCCAACGACGGTTGGTCAGAGTGTGAACAATGTTACCAATATTCCAATCCTCGTCCTTTTTAGTTTTCAACAGTTGAATCCACTTGTCCGGAATGGCCATACCCAGACGATAATCGAACCCAACACCACACTCATTGGTTGGCCGGCACAGTGTTGGCATGCCACTAACATCCTCCGCGATGGTGATCACGTTCGGATCCAGCTTGTGCAGGAAATCATTGGCGATGGCCAAATAGATGAGCGCTTCGGTGTCCACGTTCAACCCGAAGTACTCGTTGTAATCGCCGGAGAAGCCCTCGCCGATACCGCGGGAGTGATACAACATCGAGGTTACGCCATCGAAGCGATAACCGTCAAAGTTGTACTCATCGTGCCACCAGCGCAAATTGGACAGCAGGAAGCGGAGCACTTCGTACCTACGGATAAGAACAATTTGTTACTATCATCGATACTAGGGCTTATTCTATCGCGGAGCGATAAATTGGTAGGATAGCTAGAAGATGTCCAATTGTCCATCTCATAAAATACTTACTCAGAATAGTTGAACAGGCGGCTATCCCATAGCGAATGCTCTCCACGAGATCCATCGTGGAAGTAGCATGCATTGGTCCCATCAAACTGATTCAATCCATCCTGCGTGTTCTTACTGGCATGCGAGTGGACCACGTCCAACAGAACAAACAATCCGGCCTCGTGCGCTTTGTCGACCATATACTTCAGCTCATCCGGTGTGCCGCTTCGGCTGGATGCCGCGAAGAAGCTCGTCACCTGGTACCCAAAGCTGGCATAATAGGCGTGCTCCATGATGGCCATCACCTGGATAGTATTGTATCCCAGATTCTTTATCCTGGGAACAATGTTGTCGGCAAAGTTCTTGTACGTCCCAACGCCGAGCTCCTCGGTGGCGATCCCCACGTGGCACTCGTAGATGCGCAGAGCTCGCGGCCGAGCTGGCTTCTTGTGGCGGAACGCGTACTTTTCGTGGGCCGGAGGATGCCACACACGCTGCTGGTAGTTGACTCCGAGCGATTTTGGCGGCGGGACCACATACTTGGCCCACGGGGATAGTCGGTCCACCAGCTGGCCGTCCTGTTTGCGTACGATCACCTTAATCTCCGAAAGATGCTTGATCGGACACGAACCATCCGGGTTGGCGGGCAGCGTTAGCTCCCATTTTCCGTAGGGGAGCTTCTTGTAGGGGGTCGCTTCCCATTGCCAGTTGTCTGTAATGCGGAAATCAATTAGTTATGTTTTATGTATTGAGCAAATCTCAAATGAAATAGGCACATCCCACGCGTTACGTTTTGCGCGAGAACAAAACTTTTACTTTCAAAAATTGTTATGTTGTTAAATATAGGGTAGAAGCTTCAGTTTTGGCCAGTCCGGAGTTTTGGCCATAGTGCGGTATTAAGCCTGTTGCGATCTAAATCGGCGTTAATTTATTTCTTACTAGTAGATCCTAATAAAATATGATGATTACAGCCGTGAAAACCACACATTTCGATTAAAAACTGGGAGAAAAAAATATATTTCCTTTAAAAATCAGCTCCCATATATCTATTTTGGCCAGGGTGCTTCTAATTTGGCCACTCCCATAAGAAATACACGTGATTGGCCAAAATAGAAACCAAACTTAAGAATATGGCCAAAACTGCGGCAGTGCTTCTACTTTGGCCAGTGCCACTTTTAATACAAAAATCAAGTATTGGCTTGATTTCTGCATTTTTCCTTCAAAATATAGATTGAAACCTTTCATTTGACACATTGGTTGTTTTCATAGGATTATTGGTAATTTTTATAAAAATTATTTCCCTTAGACTGGCCAAAACCGGTGCCCGCACCCTATGCTAACTAACATATCAAACGATCAGATTTGAATAGAAGATTCAATCTATGCTTTCAAATTGGGAATTGGATATTTTTACTTCGAAAGAAATCAAGAAATACAGCGTAACGGGACACCATCACAAAAAATGACAAATTTTGACTAGACGCCAACAAATTTAGTACTTTCTCGAGTACTGTAAGAAGAATATAAGTATAATAAGTAATTGCATTTTGGTGCAAAAAGAATCAAAATCGACAGCAAGAGCCCGGAAATACCGTTCGATGAAGTTCAAAAACCGCGGTGTAGAAGTGCGTGGAATGTGTCAATAGGTAACTGAAGAATATTTGTTATTATTGCAATAACACGTTGCTATACAAATTTCTGGTAGAATTTTCGACAAATTTTGAGAAAAATATTCTGGTGGCACCCGTATGACCTGCGTGGCCGACTTTCAAACCCAGAGATCATCTTTTGGTTGCGACTCCTCAAATCCACGCGCCACGACTTTCGAGACAATATTATGCTTTTGGTCGAAATACAAAGTGACCGAACGTGCGAAAATTGATTTTTAACCTACAGCATCCGCTCGATAACTGACTGCTCTTTAACTGGACTGCTTTTTAACTGGGCGCTCGATAACTGGAGCAAAGTCGAGTTAAAAAGCAGTTATCTGTCAAAAATAAGCGAAATATAACCTCACATTTTACAAATCGGTAAACAAAACAAAATATAACAATAGCCTCCGGCTCCGGAAGCTCAGTCCAGTTATCGAGCGGCGCTCGCTTACTGGACTGACGACAACGCCCAGTTATCGAGCGGAAGCTGTACTTAGAAATGTCGCAACTCAATTTGGATTAGTGCATATTGTTGCTCTTAATTAGCTTAACCCTCTAATACCCAAATTTTTGATTTTGATCAAAATATCATTTTTCGTCATCTAAAATCGATTTAAACATGTTTTGGAAGATGATTCCTTTTAATTCTCGATTTCGTGAATTTCAGTTTTTGATTTTTCTAATTTTTATTTTTAAACATCCCCACACTTTTATATTTTTCCTGGAAGCCAATTTGAAGAACGGATTTTTTAAGATGAAAACATTTTGAGATTTTATGATTATTGTTGAAATATTATTATTTTAAATTTTTTTCACAGAAAATTTTATTTTCCGTGTAATTTTAAGGAAAATAATTTTAGAGTGTATTCGATTCCCTTAAACTATTAAACAAGGATAGAATGATTTGGGAAAAATTTAAAATATGTTAATTGTAGCGATTCAATACAAAATAAACAATGACTTTTAAAAGGTGACTGAAACATCAATTTTTCAATGATTTTTAAAAAATAAAAATACGCTTTAAAGTACACCAAAAACCATTTTGAGATATACAGAACAGTCCTAAATATCAGCCAAAAATATAAAAAAAATGATTTTCCACGAAACAAAAATTACAAAAATGCTCAAACTGTACCCCGTCTAAAGGCGGGATTGGGTATTAGAGGGTTAATGATGCGCAACAGAAAAAATAGATTCAAATTTACTTCGCAGCTGCAACTTCGCATGTGCTTCTAGCGACGACTTCGATTTGGTGGTGCGACGATAATATGGGCGATAGGCGATGAAACGGCGTTACAACCAAAAAAAATCTCTACACATTATCTGTGAAAGATTGTAAACCTGAGCCCGCATGATCGAACACAGCCGCGCGTTTCGAGACACAAGTACTTCCGACCCACCTTTGTGTCCTAGTACCTAGTACTCGATTCTGGAAGACTCGTTCTTTCATACATTTCTGAATATTCCAGCAGTCTTTTTAACATACGCTAAAAATTTTTGCAATACTCGCAAGTCCCTCATCCAGCCCCAGTCCCCAGCAGTCCTACGAAATAAAGTCAAGGACACGGATATAGCTCCTCGAAGTCCTCTGCAGCATCTTCTGAGACTACTCGGTAGGTCTTGGTCAGCACGATCCTGTAGCCATCATCCCACGGGTTCGTATTGGCACTCTGACACAGGCTCTTATAGCAAACCCTTTTGCTTAACTTTACCTCGGTCATTCATACCGCTCCTCATCAGTACGTGTTCACTGCATCCGTCGCCTTGCCCATAGATAGGCACAGGCTCACAACATCTGTGGTCTTTCATTCCTGGGGTGAGCTTTTCTAGGCATGATGGTGGCATCGCATGCACGAAAAAGCATCGCCACCACCAGACGCGATCGAGTACGCTATGTTCACGGCAAAGTCCCTTCCTAAACACCTCGTCGTCTTGCACCTACGACGGCTTGATCTGGTCATCCCTTCCTCTACCCGGTGACTGCTGTTGTTGTAGTCGACGCTGTTGCGAACCTGTAGGTGGTCGCTGTGAGTGTAGACATCATCTACTCTAGTTCGAAGAAGAACTACTTGTTAGGCCAGAACTAAAAGTGTAAAGTCAATAGTCGTCTTCGCTCCGTTCTAGTTAAAGGTACTTTTATTACAGAGACATTAACCAGATCGACATCAAACACAGTCAGTGCCTCTAGCAGGATCTAACCCCGCTAGTTCATGAAACGGCTTTCCCATTCCACGGCCCAGTCGTTGCAGTCATTCGCTATCAACGACCTTCGCCCTGTCAGCTCTGTCGTCACACAGAGGTCCAATTTTGAAAAAAGCTGACAGAAACTCAATTTTTGAACATGTCTTTAATGGGATACGGTATATCGAGCATTCATCTATAATACCAGGAGCACTAATTGGCCTTTAAGAAAATTGTAAATATTGATTTTTTTATCTTGTTACAGCACTGCTGATGGAAAATTTACTGCATTTTTGATAAAGAGCTCAAACCAGTTCAACCACTACAAAAGTCTGTTAATATAAGTAATTCAATTGCTTCCAAAATTTTATTTGTAAGTTCTTGTGTGTATCAGACATCTGCAATGGAGCAAAATATCAAAATAACACTTTTGGCTTCAAAATTGACATTTCATGCCATTGGTACGAGAAATTCTTACACTTCGAATTCAAAGTGTCTTACAAAACGCTCCCCGCTACTCCCCGCGTGGATATTCTGTTCAAATGCACGTTTATGTATGTAGAATCGGTTAAGGAAAAATGTAACTGCCAAGATTTAGTTCGAAGAAATCGACAAATAATGAAAATGCCATGTGGTAGTTTAGCAGATCAATAAGTAGGCCGAGCTCTTCGAATTATCATTACTAGTCGAGACGTCAACTGGAGAAGCACCACATTGGCGACGAACGAACCCCGTTTGCTTTGGATGAGTAGCAAAGCCTTTGAAACGATTGTCGGAGCGTTTGGAAAAACGCCTCAGGAATTGTGGAGATCAAGACCATGAAAAAAATCAAGATCCGTTGTTCGTGCAAGTGCTGGAAATAAAGCTGACCGTCAAGAAGAAACCCTCTCCTGCTTTGCCAAGGTCAAGCAGCAACAACATGGGACATCATACGTGAAAAAAATCAAGCCAAACAAACAAGATTACCTTGGCAACGAACTTCGGTTCTCTGAATTGGAAAAAAAGTTCCTTTGCAAGGAACTGCCCCAGGAACGGATTCCATCCGTTGAGTTGGGCAAAACAATTACCAAGTTCAACCCCAAAGGTGAACTGCCTCAGGAACGGCTTCTGTCCGTTGAGTTAGGCGGCAAAATGTTGAAGTTCACCTAAAGGTGGACTGCCTCAGGAACGGATTCAATTCCGTTGAGTTAGGCGACAAAATTACCAAGTTCAGCCCCAAAGGTGAACTGCCTCAGGAACGGCTTCTATCCGTTGAGTTAGGCGACATGATTGTATAGTGACATTCAAAGGTGGCCTGGTTCAGGAACGAAGTTTTCCGTTTAGCTCGGGGATAAATCAACAGACACGGGAGCAGTCGGTAATAATGTAGGGTAACGATAGGCATGTGATGTGCGAAAGTGTTGAACTTACGGAAGCGTAGGACAGGACGTACTCTTATCTGGCAAGTCAACACACGGAAGTCAATAGGAGGGTACACTACGTTGGTAAGATCAGCAAAGAACGTCAAATTTGTGGCAGAATCTCCAAATAGTGATAAAATCAAACGTGAAAAAAGTTAACGTAACAATATTTGAGAGCCAAGCCTTAGTGGATTTGCAACGTTTTGTTTGCTATACAATCCTAAATTTGAGCTGTTGTAGTCTAAAAACCCATTTCTCGATGTGACCGGGAAGTGATTATGTTTAACGGACAATGACCAGTTTCGAAAGAAAAGGAGATGTGGTAGTTTAGCAGATCAATAAGTAGGCCGAGCTCTTCGAATTATCATTACTAGTCGAGACGTCAACTGGAGAAGCACCACATGCCATTTACATGAAATAGAGCGCTAAATCATGTTCCAATACATTCATTTAGGCTAAAACTAGCTGACTACTATGATTTGGCCATTTTTGCCAGGTATTTTAAAATCTGGACCACTGTGCGTCATACAGTCCAGCATCTGCGTGAAGTGAATTACAGCTACAGAAAAAGCCCCTGTTGACTTCAGTGACCACGAAGCTCTCGTTGGTGTAGACACCAACACCTGGTTATTTACCCGTTGTCCATATCGCCGCCATTTTGGATCCATTCGCAGTCTAATTGCCGTTACCGGTGGGTATTTGGTAGGGATCTGCTACGATGGCAATATCCGTAGTGTGCGTCACAGTAGTTCAAAAGTTTAACTGCGTTACCTGCATTGCAATTTGGCAGCTGAGGCTCTCTTGAAGGCCGGGAATCCTGGACCTCCTGTCGGGCATTTGCTGTTCACGGATTTTCCGGAACAAATCAAACACTATTAGGAGAAGCGGGGACGTGCTTCTTCGTGCAGCCTTGTGCCTCATGACATTCGCCTCCACTTAACCTTCAAAGCTTGTTCCTGTCAGGGGCCTTTACAGTCGTAATACTTGTGTCTGTAATATCCTGAGGTTACTGTTCATAGGATAAGTCTTTTGGACACCACAAAGTCTCTCCCGAGGTATTCTAGCCATTTCTGGATAGGATTGAAACACGCACGTCTTGTTAGGTTTAAGTACAAAGATAAACTCCTTTATTTTCATGGTTGGTATTTACATTTTATACAGAGCCACTATTCATGTATTAGTGAACAGCTGCGAGAAACTATCATGTGATACGATAGTACCGAGAGCTGGTTACTACAGTGTCGAGGTCCTACCCGAAAAAGGCCTCCGGTGGCTCATGTATGCCCAGCGGACATATCGATCAGCCCACCTCACGCTTTTGCCGCATTGCAGTGACGAGCTCTTCCGCTTCGCGTCCATGACATTATCCAGGTTATTGACCTTCAGAGTCGTTTCAATGGTGAGCGCCCTCACTTCGACACTCTCACCAAAGACCTCTTCCGCCAGATACTTGTAGGAGTTTTGCCTCGCTTGAATTCGAGGATAAATTCGTCAGCTCCAAGATCCGTGAGCATTGCTTCTTGTCGTTTTCTAAACCTCTGAGTACTTAGACCTCGTTTAATGACGAGGTCGTTGCCCTTCTCACGCTTGGCACCTTCTCTCCTACCTCACCATGGCTTAGCGTCTCTGGTCGCCTTATCCTCTTCCTCCGCTCTTTTCTTCCGTCTATCCACTAGAATTCAGGAGGGCATCCGACCTTTTCGGGTCCACTTTTTCCAGCATCCCGGTATGTGATGTGTAGTAACTCGCGATTGACACTGTACGTTATGTGTAGTAACTCGCGACCAACACTAGCTACGCGGTTACCAAAGGTACCTAAGTTGTTGATTTGTAATAAATGTACATTCTCATTCCAACAATCAATCCGGAAGTACGTGTTTTATATCAAGCTCTGCTATAGGTTATTGACCCAGACCACCGTAACCGGAAGATTATCAGAAAATCAAGATGCCAGCGAATGGTGGAAGTTCTGGAATTCAGCACGGCGGCGAAAACAGAAGTCATAGCGAAGCAGGAAGCGTTCGAGTAACGACCGGATCTGTGGCGATGTCGGCTATAGAAAAACTGAAGGGGCACGAAAACTATTCGACCTGGGCATTTGCGATGAGGATGTTTTTGATCCGAGAATGAAGTTGGAGTGAGGTTGAAGCGGTGGAAGGCGAAGTCGTACCAAATGACGTAAAGAGCGAGCGAGCGCTGGCAACGATCTGTCTCAGCCTGAAAAGTTTCAACTACAATCTTGTCTAGGATGCGGCGGATGCAGCAAAAGCATGGAAGAAGTTAGCGACAGCGTTTCAAGATACCGGGCTGATGCGGAAGATTGGATTACTCCGGAAGTTGACGTCGATTCGTTTGGCCAGCAGCTCGAGTGTGGAGGAATACGTAAACGAACTGATGAGCACCACCGCCCACAAGCTTGTTTCGACTGGATTCAAGGTGGACGACTCGTGGTTGGTGTCGTTGCTGCTGATGAGACTGCCAGATCATTACGAACCAATGACTGCGATTGGCGATGTTCAAGCCTGATGGCACTGGCAAAAGGTACGGTTGAGATGCAAACTCCAGAAGATACGATTGATGTCCATGGTATACTGAAGATACCGCGGATTTAGCAACTAACCTGTTGTCCGTAAGTGTGATCTGCAAGCGTGGGCATATCATGGTCTTCACAGCAGAATAAGGCAAGTTTGAAGCAACTCAAAGACGTAACGGACGGTGTAGATTTTCAAGGTGGAAATGTAAACGACTGTACAGCGTGTCTGGTGGGTAAGCAAGCTCGGAAACCATTCCCGAAAAGTGGTTCCAAGACATCGTACCTGCTGGAGTTAGTGCATTCCGATATATGCGGACCAGTTGAAGTCTGTTCCTTCGGCGGCGGCCGATCACGTTTGTGGATGACGCTAGCACGAAAGTGGTCGTATATTTCCTGAAGACAAAAAGCGAGGCTTTGGCGGCATTCAAATTATTTCAAGCAAAGGACAGAAATACGTTTCCAACGAATTTCGGAGAGCGTTGGAATAAGACGACATTCGTCATCAAAAGACCTGCCCATACACTCCGGAGCAGAATGGCACGGCTGAAAGGATGAACCGGACCCTGGTGGAGAAGGCAAGGTGTTTGCTGAACGATCCGCACATGCAGAAAGTATTCTGGGCGGAGGCGATATCAACGGCATCATACTTGGTGAACCGGTCTCCAACAAGAGCCATTGGAAAAAAAAAACTCAAAGAAATCTGGACTGGAAAGAGACCTGATTTGCGAAATACCTGAAAGTATTTGGCGCAATAGTGTGGCGATTCACATACCGAAGGTCAAGCGTAGGAAGTTCGACCCTAAGGCAACAAAAGGAACGTTTGTCGAGTACTGTGAGGACACCAAAGGGTATCGAGTGTACTGTCCAGAAAATAACAAGTTCGAGAACATTTGCGACTGATGGTGATCAACGAGGACAGAAAGTGTTCAAGTTCAGCATATGTTCAGGACGTCGTCCGGTGCAATTCATGGAGCTTTTCGTTGAAGAAATCGTGATGTTTGATGAAAATCCAGCTAATCCTGTTCCAAATGGTATCGAAGACGATGATGAAGCTTCTGGAAACGATACGTTAGAGACGTCCATTGAAGATGCCTGTACCGATCTCGCGCTACCACCGCAATAATGAAGACCACTTGAAATGAATCAACAAGGGTTGAGGCGCAGCTGTAGGGAGCGCACTTGTCCAGGCAAGTATGATGATTTGATTACGTACGGTTCTTTTACTGGCGATGTAATTCCCTCCCAGCGACTTGTTCCTTCGGCGATACTTGTGGAAGACGTTCCACAGAGCTACGACATGCGGCAACCTGATCACGAATACTGGATCAAGGCGATGCAAGAAAAGATGGCGTCGTTGGGCGAAAATCAGAGGTGGACGTTGACGAATCTACCCGAGGGACGCAAGGCTATCCGGAACAAATAGGTTTTCGTAATCAAGTGAGGACCTGATGGATGTTTGGAATGATACAAGGCACGGCTAGTCGTTAAGGGATGTCTAGTCTGGTCTAGTCTACACATACACAGCCATCCATGGCTAGTCGTTAAGGGATGTTCCCAAAAACCCGGAATTAATTACGAAGAAGTGTATGCACCTGTAGTTCGGTAATCCACAATTCGGTATTTGATGGCGGTGGCGACGAAGCTCGATTTGGATGTGGACCAGATGGACGTGGTTACCGCATTTCTGCAAGGCGAGCTGGGTAGCGAGGAAATTTACATGGACCAACCTGAGGGGTTTTGCAGTTTCAAATGAGAAGGTTTGCCTGCTCAAGAAATCGTTATACGGTATAGAACGGCAAGCTGGATCAAGTGCTGTGACAGTTTGGCCTACAACGATCTCAAGGTGACACCTCTGGCTGTATTGTATGCTGAATGGAGAGATGATGCTTGTCGTAACAATATACGTGGATGACCTGCACTGAGGATACTGCAACTCCGAAAATCATACGAATCAACTATGATTTTTTGCCACAAGAATTTCTTGCGAAAGTCATAGTTACGAACTATGATTTTGGATTCAAAGCGTCAACTATTATTGTCATACTGTTACTGTATAAGTTTCATAACACTCACGTATGAAAATCATACCGATAACGTATAAAAACTAAAAGTATGTCTTATGACTATCATACATATTTTTGTGAAATATTTTGCACAAATTAAAAAAAAAATGCAACCTGGAATCGAACCAGGAACGTCAAGGTTGGCGAGTGCGTGCTTTACGCATACGCCCATCGACGCTTCGGAAGTTGGAGTGGTTAGAAGCCAATAAAAGGTTTTGTTGTTTTTAAGCAATGATGTTTCATAACACATTTTATGATTTTCATACGATGCTTCTTATGAGATTTTTCATACGACAAGTCTTATGGATTTCGCTTTTCAATGTATGAAAAGCATACGAGAACTATGAAATGATGAAAACAATAAAAATAACTGATTCATAAGATGTAAACTATGAAAAACATACGATCAGTATCCTCAGTGTGCTGATTTTCACGAATAATGGTCGATTGAAGAAGAAGCTTAAGCAATTCCTGATGCAGAACTTCAAGATGAAGGATTTGGGTCTGGCTACTCATTGCCTTGGTATTCGGATCAAGAGGAATCGACGAGAAGGTAAGCTTTCATTGGACCAGCAGGCGTACATTCAGGAGAACGTGTGATGCTTCGGAATGGAAAATGCGTACAGTATGGCGACCTCAGCGGATTCCGGAGTTAGACTTGAAAAATCGATGGCACCCAAAACTAAAGAAGAAGAAATGGAGATGAGAAATGTACCCTACAAAAGGAAGCAGTTGGATGTTCAACCTTTGTAGCACAGACAACTAGACCCGATGTTGCGTTTGTAGTGAATGCCGTCAGTTTTCATCAATCCCAGGAAAGCCACATTGGGAAGCAGTCAAGCGAATTTTCCAATACTTAAAGGGAACAGTGACGAAGAAGTGCGAGTATAGTAGGAATGCAACCGATGAGCTGAAAGGATATAGCGATGCTGAATGGGGAGGAGAACCTAACTAACATTTATTGTGAATGTAAACGTCAACAAAGCGTTCTTAATACGGCTTGATGCTGAGTTACTGTGTTGTACATATGGACGGAAACTATGCAAGCCCTATACCAATGAATCTGGCAAATTTAATCCACATGCCGGGGCCCGTGGCTTAGTTGGTCACACGTTCGCTTCATATGCGGATGGTCATGGGTTTGATTCCCAGCCCCGGCACTTGCAATTTTTCGTCAGTTGCTTTTCCCCCGAGAGCAACTGACACTGACCGTCTTCTGAGACCCATGGCTCAAACGAACCCGGATACCTGGACATCGGCGAACTGCTACTCATAATGGACCCCCAATCGGACTGGAAAGGAACAACGGCCATCCATCATCATCCTTGTGCTCATCATTCTACTAGGTATAAAGTAGAAAATGTGAAAGCAGCAGAAAGGCAGCCAGTTCGATAAAGTAGAATATAATCTAGGCACTGTACAAAATGTAAGTGCAGCTGTCAATTGAAATTTCTCACGTAGTGGACAATAGAGCTGTTAATTAGGTTTAGTGTTTAAGAATAAAAAAAACTTAATCCACATGTTTCTGCTGTGCGAGCAGCTTCTATGCCACCAAGTCAAAGTTCTTTTCTCGGCTCCTATGTAACTACTAACCGAATAACATCTTGAGATGGCGCTTTTTCAGCCTTTTCACAGTTGTTAAATAATAATTATACGGCATCTCCAAATTAATCGATTAAATATAGTTAGGTTACGGATACCGTGACGTAATACATGTGGAACTGGAATTTTCGCTTTTTAAATTGAATAATTAATGTACTTGCCGCTACTTGGAATCGAACTCCTGATCTCCGTATCCACTGGTCCCGATGATGTCCTCGCTGCCACACTGCTATATAAAAATAGCATAGAACATAGCCCGTTTTGTTTTACTTCAGACAAGGCTTTGTAATTGTGCCACAAGAAACCTTACCCAACTTCATCTTGCTGCAAAAGCTTGTGAAACGCCAAACGCAATAATGTTTACATTGAACAAGCTGTGTGGTTGCGCCAACAGGTTCTTCGTCACTGCTTCTAGCTGAAAGAATGTTCTTTAAATAGCTACAAAGCGCTGCTGTTTTGTGTATTCGGCAACATTATAAAACGTAGTGTATAAATGCAGCTGTTTTATTGGTTGGAACTCTTATTCGATTTGCACATCTTCCGGAGTTGGATTGAAGTGCTATACAAGCAACCCAAATAATTTCACAGCACAAAGATGGATAGCTGTAAAGTATGTGTGTAGTAGCTATATATCCCGCTTGAAGTTTGTTTTGACAATAAATTGTATACATTCGACAAGCCGTGTTAGTATAGCAACAGTTTCTTTATTACAGCGTCTAGTTATAATGATATCGCATAACGGCTTTCGAAGCGCTGATGGATTGTGGATTTATTTATTTATTTCATTTCGTCAACCGACGTAGACTAGTACATTATACATATACATATTATTTCTTATTTCTTAGTAATATAATTACGAAATACATTGAAAAATATATTTAAAATAAAAAAAAAAAATAAATTTAGTAGTGTTTTGTTTTTTAAGTGTTCCTATTTGGGCCTGTCCATAAACTACGTAGACTCTCAGGGGGGGACGGGGGGGTCTGGCCAAAGTCTACGCTCCATACAAATTTCGAAAATTTTGTATGAACAAAAGTCTACGAGGGGGGAGGGGGGGGGTCTGAGATGGCCGAAAAAAAGTCTACGTAGTTTATGGACAGTGCCTTTCTAATGGTACGAAAATATGTTTTCAAATTTTGCCTAGACATGGTAAAGTCAATCGTTTCGCAATGTTTATTATAAGCAACCATCATGCGATTTATAGGCCCAAATTTGGCGTAGTTTGTTCGGTGGTGGTTACTTGTGAAAATATTTCGACTTCTTAATTGCCGAGTAGGTATATAAAAATTTAGTTTTGATAAGATTTCAGGCGAGTCTATACGATGCGAAACGATATCGTTTACGAAAGAAATCATTGCGATTTCACGCCGCTCTTGCAGAGTTTGTATGTCAATAAGCATGCAGCGTGCTTTGTAAGACGGAAGTGGAAATGATGTCCAGCCTAATTTACGAAGAGCAAACAGTAGAAATTGTTTTTGCACTGATTCTAATCTTTCTTCGTGCGTGGTTGAAAAAGGAGACCATACAGTGCTGCAGTATTCTAAAATAGATCTAACATAGGCAATATAAAGTGTTTTAATTGTATATGGGTCATGAAAGTTATAGCAGAAGCGCTTAATGAACCCTAGCATATTATTAGCCCTGTGAATGATTGTGTTGTAGTGGTCAACGAATGTAAGTTTAGAGTCTAAGATTACTCCTAAATCCCTAACCCTTTCACATTTTTCCACATTCTTATTTCCTAATGCAATTGAGACATTCGGTGTTGTTCTTTTTCTGCTAAATGATATTAAATTGCATTTTTTAACATTCAGTTCTAATAGGCTTTTGTTGCACCATGTGTAGAATATTTCTATTTCATTGCGGAATACATTGATGTCTTCATCATTTCTTATTTCCAAAAAGAGCTTCATGTCGTCGGCATAAATTAACACTTTTAATTTCTTGAGAATGAAGGAAATGTCGTTTACATAAATGATAAAAAGAAGAGGTCCCAAATGAGAACCTTGTGGTACACCGGAAGTGACTTGAATTGGTTTTGATTTGTATCCTTCAAATTTAATTATTTGTTGGCGGTCAGTTAGATATGATTCAAGCCATTTCAGGTGACCTGGTTCAATTCCAATTTTGTGCAATTTGAAAAGCAGCATTGATATGTCGATGCGATCAAATGCCTTACTAAAGTCCGTATAAAGAGCTTCCACGTGGTTTCCATTATCCATTGCATTCAATATATAGTCAACAAATTGAAGCAAGTTTGTTGAAGTTGACCGGCCTTGTCAGTATTACGAACTGTACTGTATAGTAGCAGCTGTTTTGTTACTAGGGACTCCTATTCGATTTGTTCAAGTTTTCACATCTTCCGGGAAATCTCCCGGAGTTGGAATAGAGTGCAGTAAAGGCAGCCCCAGGTACGAGTGATTGATTTCTGAAAGCCGAGCTTGGTAGCTGTATTGGGCTTGTTTTTCAGCCGTGTATTAGCTTATAGTTTATATTTTACTGGCTTCCCTTTTATTCAGCGTTGCTTCAATTCGGTGGTTAAACAACAGAAAGCAAATGGGTGAAACTTATAGCGCTGAAAATGTTAGTTGGGAAGTGTTCAAGAAGCCACGTGGTGGAGAAACCTTCGATCAGAATTCAGCAACGTAGGATCGGTTTCAGTTCTCTGCGACAATCAATCAGCAATAAGCATAGCTAAAAACGGAGCCTACAATCTCCGGATCAATCATGTTAGCATTCGCTATCATTTTGTACATGCCAACCTGGAGAACGGCGTAGTCAAGCTCAACTACATTCCAACCTTCAATCAACCGACAGATAGATTCACCAAACCAATGACGAAGCAGAACCAGGACAAGTTTTGCCGCTTGATGGGCGTCGCAGATTAGAGAGGAGTGATGTTTAGTACCCGCTACTGACCCTACCTACGCAACGACCATACTGCCTATGATCGCATATCAGTCCCATATTTGCTGGGTTTCCTATTCATATGGGACAGTTATGCGATCATAGGCAGCATAGATACCATAGATTCCCATTCCAACAATCAATCCGGAAGTACGTATTTTGTATCAAGCTCTGCTACAGTACGCCTGGCACAAGATAGGGAATCGCGCCACTTGGGCGGTGGCTTCTATATTCGTCTGTTTTCCACTATAACTCAGTCAAATTTGAACCAATTGACACAACTTTTGGAATGTGGTGAGATAGGTATAGTATCTACCCGTGTACAACATTTCAAGTCAATTGGTTCAAAATGGACTGAGTTATAGTAGAGAACAGACGAATATAGAAGCCACCGCCCAAGTGGCGCGATACCCTATGTGAAACCGACGTGGTTGTGCGTGGATTAGAGGAGTGGCTAGGTCAGTCGTAACCAAAAGGTGGTCTCTGTTGGCAGCTGGCCGCGCGAAAGACTCCCTGCCCTGGTGTGCCGTTGTCGTGACGGCAACCAACTAGGTTAGACCCGAGCCCGTGGTATGGGGTCCAGCAAGCTCTGGGGTAGGCGTAGAATCGACCGAGAGAGGGAGATCTGGTCAGCCCGAGGAGCAGGCTCTATCTCAGTTAGTCATTCCACCAGAAACAAGTGCTTCTCCCAGGGAATACTAGAATACTTCACAGTAGCCATCAAGAGTTTCATTAGTTACTGATGTATACTGAAGCATTCCTTCCAAGAGAGGTCTATATCAGCATTGAACAGATATAGAAACACCTAATTCAATACATTTCATGGCGATAGATTTCCATATCAACATTTCAATGAATCGATTATCATTATGAGCGTAATCTCGTTATGTGTAAATGACCTATTATCCCTCCAACCATAAATTATAAATTTCAATATACTCACTGAAATCGCCGGTCAGATAGAGCTGCTGTGCACCGGGCGCCCACTCACGTGCCACCAGGCTGTTGTCGGAAGCAATGTGCAATCCAAAGTATTTGTAACCCTGCGTGAACTCCTCTAGGCCTCCCTCGAGCTGGTTCAGTTTATTAATCCAGTTACGCAGTTCAGTGTTCCTAAAAATAGAAACGAATCAAAGCATCAGCTTGGTAGCTTCCCGGTGCCAACCGCAGTTGCATAACAAGCGCCAAACAAAAACCGACACCATTCAACTAATAATTCTGTTTTCCTGGCGATAAAGATGCACTGCAACAGCACCTTGTTCCAAACTAAACAACAATCGGCGACTTATCGCCTCGCCGCGTAAGCGAGCTTGATACGGAGAAATTAAAACATTGGTCATGATCTTCATTTGTCGTGCTCTTTTCTACATTTCCCTTATACCGACCGGTGCGGTTGTGACCTTGAATTGACATTCGTTCTTTTGAAAGGCATCGCAAATCGTTTTTCGATTAAAAATGACTCCATTTGTTTCCGGATTTACGCGCAGATTGTAACTCTGTATCGACCTCAAAGGACGTCGGTATGTAATCGGATCTAGCTTTTGGCGGTTATTCGTTCGACGGTATTGAATATCTCCCAGAGACCGAATCGGAGTCGTCGTCAGAACAAATCTAATGAAACGCTTATCTAAGATTTTGATTGGATGTATCTTGAAATCCGACTCACCTGCGTCTTATTTCGCGTTCGTGTAGCTTGAGGTACCCATCCAGCTCCAGCAGCTTCTCGATACCCGGATTCTCTTGATCTACCATTGTTCCACAACACTTTGGCGCGCGCGACTATTCAATCAACTGACTCTCACAACCTCCCGATCAACACTGAGATGAGAATCACACAAGAGTCCCCCTTGCTAATCACAATAAAAACTGAAGGGCAATGATGCCGCGTTAGGTTCGCACGATGCCGGTATTTTTATTCCGAAGATTCCGAAACTTCCCGCACTTGAGCCGCCTGCCGTCTGCTGCACGACTGATGTCCGTTCGAATTTATTATGCTGCTTACATCCCTTTGACGACTGCATACACGCTCTCTCGTTCTCTCTCTCTCGCAGTTCGGGGTTTCGTTTTGATAGGCATTCTTTGTTTACATTTTGCGGTTTTCTTCGATTTCCCGTTAGCTGCCGGGACCGTCGTCGTCGGGAAAGGAAGAATGCAGTTATCAAAACAAAAAAGTGCAATGCGGCGACGCCTGGAAGCCGAACTGACAACTGGAAGACGTTACGCGGTGGTTGGTAACTCATATTCGGTGAGTGCCTGAAACGAACAGTAACTGTAAAGCAAATCCACGCAAAATATGGACCAGACACATAACTTATTCAAAGTGTAATGTTTCGGAATAACCAATCCGCACGTGCTACACAGAAAAAACTGTTGTGTAATATTACATCTGAACTGCTGCAACCCGATCAATATTGTCGGGCCGCCACCAAACCGGACGTCGCACAATCGAGTCGCGACGCGATCCAACTCGCGACGTTTTTGAATCATGTCAAAAGTAGTGCGCATCCTTCCCGTCGCTGTCAGAAACACAGCGCACTAGATGCGAAACAGTTGCGACACTTGTGGACCAAGAAAATAGCAATTTTTGATCGAATGTCTGTCTTGATTCCAACCGGATAGACAATACGTCGGTTGCATGAATATTACATCGGACGATGTACACATAAGAACAAAACATTTTACATCAAAACAATGTAATCGTACATAGGAATCGTGATTACATTAATTATTTATTTAGTATTTAGTACATCGGAATGAATTACATCGGGCGGGTTGCATTTATTTTCTGCTGTTCTTCTTCTTATTGGCGTAACGTCCTCACTGGGACAAAGCCTGCTTCTCAGCTTAGTGTTCTATGAGCACTTCCACAGTTATTAACTGAGAGCTTCCTCTGTCAATGACCATTTTGCATGTGTATATCGTGTGGCAGGCACGAAGATACTCTATGCCCAAGGAAGTCAAGGAAATTTCCTTTACGAAAAGATCCTGGACCGACCGGGAATCGAACCCGTCACCCTCAGCATGATCATGCTGAATACCCGTGCGTTTACCGCCTCGACTATATGGGCCCTGCTGTGTAGACAGCAAAAAATAAATGCAACCCGCCCTGTGTAATTCATTCCGATATACTAAATAATCAATGTAATTACTGTCGTTTTCGTTTTTGCGGTGGAGCTACACCGGTGTAGCACTTTTGCACCGAAAATGTTCGTTTTTGATTTTCGTGCTACACCGGTGCAGCACTTTTTCTGCACCGCGCATGATAGTGTAGCACTAAAAAAATCGGGAGTGTAGCAGGTGCACACCGTGTCCACCAATCAGCGTTTGCGAAGTTGTCAATATTTTGATGTTTGTACACGCACACCAATGCAACTGCACCGAAAATGTTCGTTTATTCAGCGAAAAGTGTAGCACGAAGCGGTGTAGCACCGCCGCAAAAACGAAAACGACATACGATTCCTATGTACGATTACATCGTTTTGATGTAAAATCTTTTGTTCTTATGTGTACATCGTCTGATGTTAATATTCATGCAACCGACGTATTGATCGGGTTGCAGCAGTTTAGATGTAATATTTTACACAACAGTTTTTTTCTGTGTACCTGGTCAGCTTGGAAATTTGTTTGTGCGATAAGGCAATCCATAAGACAGATGCGATCAGCTGTTTTTTTTTTGTTTATCATGTATTGCGCATTTAGTTCACCACTGGACTGCGCACTCAGGCTTCATAAGAGCGAAAAAGTTAATAAAAGTACGCGATTCTAGTTGATGCACGTACGTGGCAACCCTAATCTCACCTAATGCATCTGACAGGAGCCAACATCTATCGTGTATCCACAATCAGGGATAGCATGCCACGCAGAAACTGCGCCCATTTACGCTCATCTTTCACTCGACTTCTCAGTTTCATTTACCTTACAAAAGAGAAAGAGAAAAAACGCACAATAAAATGTACATAATTGCTCTCACGCAGAGTTTTTGTGCGGGTCACGAGAATGCTCGCAGAAAAAAACAGAACTCAGTGTTACATCCTGGTGCACACGCAGAGTGTTAAAAGGTCAGTGTTGTTTGAGTGTTGTTTGAACATTTGGTGAACCAAAAGCATGCCAGTGGGTCCGAAACCCTCTAAGGGGTATCTAATCCTGTGATATTAAAGACAAGCATTTTTAAGCTGGTTAAGGACCTACAGTTTATGGATAGTTTGAAATTCCATACTAACAGGCGGCGCTAGTGTACATGTACAAAATTTTATTTAATTTGGTTCACTTAACCCTAAGATATAGTAGTTTAATGAACGGCAGGGAAGTTTAAGGTATTTTACTAGAAACGCTCCATCTTCGTAAAGAATTTACAGTAGACGTTCGGACGGTGCAAACGGTTTAACTACAATGCTTTCTAACTGCAAGTCCGGTAAGTGCAACAAATGTGCAGTTATCGCACCGCTTTCCGTCAAAACGGTACGCCAGGTTAGCCCGAATGAACAGTCGAATGAATTTTACGTTCATTTTACGTCAATTGATGGGTTGTTGACGCCAATCTGACGTTGCAGTTATCGAATTTTGTGCGCTAAGTGAAATGTAAACATGTTGTAGTTATCGAACGTCTACTGTACCAATCAAGGCCAAATTGCTACCTCTTTTAACTAACTAGTTGAGGAAATAGCGGTCGAAATTTGAGAATTTTCGGTGCACTTTCCTCCTCTTCTTGGCGTAACGTCCTCACTGGGACAAAGCCTGCTTCTCAGCTTAGTGTTCTATGAGCACTTCCACAGTTATTAACTGAGAGCTTCCTCTGCCAATGACCATTTTGCATGTGTATATCGTGTGGCAGGCACGAAGATACTCTATGCCCAAGGAAGTCAAGGAAATTTCCTTTACGAAAAGATCCTGGACCGACCGGGAATCGAACCCGTCACCCTCAGCATGGTCATGCTGAATACCCGTGCGTTTACCGCCTCGGCTATATGGGCCCCCATATAGCCGGTGCACTTTATGAAAAGTTAAAGCTTGGTAAATTTTTTTTAGGTAATTACCGTAATAAAAACGTATATTATACACTGGCGATTGGGTGAATGATTGTATCATTCCATGTATGATCAAGATGATAGCCCGAAAGGTTTGTTAAGCACGTTGTATCATATTTTCTATTAGGGTATTTAAATGTGTGTTTTCGTAAATTTGCAACTAGCGCCGCCTAGCTGCAGAAACTCGAACCAAACGGTAATTATTTTGAAAGCCCTTGATCTACCAAACAGTATTGCCGAAGAGACCATCTTTCTAAAAAATCAGGATGCTGAAATATTAGCATTAGCATTAGCATTAGCATTAGCATGGCTGGGGCATGGTGGGGCTGGCTCACCGACACTTCCGGTCCGCTTTAGTGCTTTATGCATCATTGTGGCCAGGTGTTGCTCTAGTTTTTCCAACTGTATTGTAAAGCATGAGCGGTGATCCTTGGCATTCTTGTGTAAATTGGGGTAGGTACTCGAAATGTTGATCGATCACCGATTATTGCTGGCAGATGCAGTGGAAAGTTTGTCTTAATACGTATCAATCGTCTCTGACAAACGAGAAAAACTGACTTCACTGATTACCTGTCTCTGAGCCATATTTGGTATAGAGTCTTCAGTCTCCGATTAATCGCTTCATGTTTGATGGAGGTTTTTAATCCAATGGGTTACATAGCCGCTATCCGAATGAAGAGAGTAATATTCCGCGTAATATATCACAAATCGAAAGAGGTACGGTACATTACGTGGAGCGGATATACTGAATTGGGTACCAGACCAAGTCCCTGCTGGGTGGCACTAAATAGGTGAGCCATAGACAATAGAATCGTCAATGTCGTAGGGCATAGTATGTGACTATTGTCGAAACAACACTATTTTTGGTCATTGTCCACTAAGCGCATAACTATGTTAGGGTCAAGATTAGGATGAAATCATTGGTAAAATATAATAACACTTTTTAGTTTGTGTAGTTAGTTGAACTAGTGTTAACTTTTTATTGGGACATTTTCTGTAGGTTTATTCTGGATTACAATGCATTGGGCAGCTAATTACCTGAATTATTTTATAACAGTAAACAACATTATTCCTTCTTGATAAAAGATGTATGGACATAGAATTGCCAAACTATACATCTGATCAGATATTTCTCCGGTATTAAATTTGGGGTAGAGAGTTAAACACCTACGGAAAATAGTTTTTCAATGTCAGACAAACATCACATAAACACAGCTACCAATGTACCAAACCTTCTCTACTGTCTTCTCATTTTGCCGCTTCCTATCCTCAATTGAACTTATCTGACACTAGTTAGGACTGTCTGTGGGAGATCCGGGTTTCTAATTCTGTGTAGGGCTTGTTAAAACGGGATGCCTGGTATGTAATGCGGACAAATGGGCTGGAAGTACTGAGCAATCACAATTACTGTCGTACTAATCATATTTAATGCATGCTTTTCTACTTACATCCCGAACGTCGCCAACCGGCAAAGAGGACATGACGGAAAAAACGCGAGATGGCCCTAACAAAAACTAGAAAGGCGATGAAAATGGTCACCGATGCAACGATATGGAAACAAAATAGATGAGAAATTATCGACCAAATCATAATCTATGAACATATCGCTAATGTTCTTTATCATTCTTTCTTTTTCTCGTTTCAGCAACAAAATCGAAACCTCTCTACTATCTCTTCATTTTCTACCTCTTCCCATCCTATTCCCACATCTTCCTATATCCTCTACCCCATCTATTTAATGTATCTGACACTTGTTGGGACTGGTAACGCCAGCGCCTGCCTGTGGAAGATCCCGGTGTGCTAATTCGGTGTAGGACATGTTAACGGGGGAGGCTTAGTAGGTCCACATCTGCCTACAAGCAGATGGGCTGACAGTTGTCGGCCTGGGTGTGGATTGAGCAATTACAATTACCGTAATAAAAACGTATATTATACACTGGCGATTGGGTGAATGATTGTATCATTCCATGTATGATCAAGATGATAGCCCGAAAGGTTTGTTAAGCACGTTGTATCATATTTTCTATTAGGGTATTTAAATGTGTGTTTTCGTAAATTTGCAACTAGCGCCGCCTAGCTGCAGAAACTCGAACCAAACGGTAATTATTTTGAAAGCCCTTGATCTACCAAACAGTATTGCCGAAGAGACCATCTTTCTAAAAAATCAGGATGCTGAAATATTAGCATTAGCATTAGCATTAGCATTAGCATTAAGCAAGTCGCACAAATTCGTAGGTGGTACAACCCTGGCTCGCTGTTATGAGGATGGCATCCTTCCTGTCCGTTACCAAAGCACAAAGAATTGGGACTAATCTCTGACTCTAAGACAAGATTGACGCAATCCTCCAACGGTCAAGTGCTGTCCTGGCCACGTCCTTGCGACAGCTGAGGGATGGGGAAAGAAGATTAGTTGGACACCTATGAAAGTACATAGAGACCTCTACATTCTTTCAGGCCTAGGCGTCACGGGAATTTGGATGTTAGTGGAAGGGTAAAGTTCAAAGGAAACGTTTGGTCAACGTTCAAGTGCACAATATATTTGGTTGATGTCTGGTTCCTTTCCGAATTTGATCCTTTTTGGTTGTTCGATTTTTAATCTGAAATAGAAAAGGAAAAATTATAGATTCACCTGCATCGTTTTATATGAAATGGTAGATTTACCTGAATCCTCCTGAAATAAAACGTTTATAAGTAGTAAACAATATAACAAAACGCAACTATAGAGAAAATTATATCAAATATTGAGCCTGCTTAGATCAAATATTTCTTTCTAGAAACATCCAGATCAAAGTTTAAGTTTGAATACTATGATATCCATTAATTACATAGAACATTCTGAAGGTTTCAAATTAATGGATGTTTAAATTAAAATGTTTAAAACATTATGAGAGTTTTAAATTGCATATGAGTGTAAATTGGTACATTTTTTTAAAACTTAATTCGAATTCGAAAAAATCAGGATGCTGAAATATGTGAAATTAAAAAATTGTTTTCTCTCTAACCCCGCCTAGCCTCGCGCCTAGCTGTGAAACCACGAATCATCCGGCCCCTAATCTTAAAGCCTTTGATCAGCTGAACAACTTTTCCGAAGACCGAGGCGCTGCTTCTCAGTTTTTGCTGTTTTGAAACACCACTGCATACACTGTAATCAATTGTTAATTATTACCCATTTATATGAAGATGAGTTTCTGCAAATCCTGATTTCGCAGAAATAATGGTTTAATATTTGTTAGCGTGGACACAAAACGTAACGGTAACTCATTTTCCAATTTTCCCGCACGCTTTTTGACAGTTCAACTGTCAGATTTGTTGGCGTTTTTCTTTCCACTTTGCGGTTTCGTGCTTTCGTTTGTGTCTGTCTGCCGCCGTCTCTGTACGCTTTTCGATGCCAGTGAGCATACACACGCGTTCACGTCTCTCTGGTTCTTCTTTCGCGAGTGATTGAACTGCGCGGCGGCGGGTGGATAATTTTAGAGGTTTTGTGAGAAGCACCGTACTGTGTGAAATTTTTCCACCGATTAGGTAGCTCTGATCTGGTGGTGTGTTTTGTGTGTGATTACGAACGATTCCGATCGCTGCTAAGCGAAATGCTGCGATTGCCATCTCTGCTGACCAAGAGCGCCCTGTCCGCGGTAAGTGAATGTGTGATTATCAGGGGAGATTCAGGTGACAATCCTGGATCTGGAGTTTTGCAACATGAATTTGCTGCCCGAGAGCTTCGGCGGAGATTACACAACGTCAGAAGAAAAATTTTCTCGCTGATACTGAGGCTGCATTTGCCGATTTGCTTGTTATGTAATCTGGTGATTATTTGGCCGAATGTTCCCGTAAAATTTACTAGAATGTGATAGAGTTATCTGTTTCGATGAATGCTATATCAATGGTGATAACGATAGATAATTGATGCGAATTCCGTGAAATTCGGCAGATTCGCGATCGTGTGACGCATATAAAATGGGGACGGGCCAAACAAGCCCTCATGGTAAGGTTAGGGCCGATGTTGCAAAGATGGCAAACAACTTTCACTTGGCTTCTGGAGTTTTTTATTTTTCATAATATTCATCTGTAGCCTTGTAATTTATTCATAAACATTTATGGGATCGATAATCCCATCTTATTCACATTCTTTCAAACTTTGATTTTGTTTGTGTTATCGCTTCAAATTTTCAAGATTTCCTAAATAGTTTTAGAATCTTTTTAAAACAACAATAATTTAGATGTTCAAAACGGTTGGAATCAATAGTCCTGTTCAATGAAGTTGAAGTTGCTGCATCATGCTCTTTCCCATTTGTTGACAAATAGGTAAGAGCATGCAGCAACTTCAACAATGTTCAACCTACTTTATTGTTCAGGAGATTAATTTATGATAAAAAATAGTCTTGTTAAAGTCCATCTTCTTCTTCTTGACGTCCTCACTGGGACAAAGCCTGTTTCTTAGCTGTTCTATGAGCATTTCTACATAGGTATTAGCCGAGAGCTTCTCTGCTAAGGATTATTTTACATGTGTATATTGTGTGGCAGAAACGAAGATACTCTATGCCCAAGGAATCACACATATTTCCATATGAAAATATCATAAAGAGATACCTGAATTAAAATCTGAAGAAATTTTTAAATAAATTCATGGACGAGTTTCTGCAGGAATCTCTAGGAAATACTCGGAGGAACTCCTTGGCGGTTGAGCTAGAAGAATTTTATAAGAAAATAGGGGGATTAGGGGCATAATGGACACCCTAAGCAAATGAGTACGTTAGACCTGTATAACGATGAAAACATAACATATTATCAGTTGGCTTACAACTTTAGTTAGTTTACTACGTATTTCAATCATTTACAGTAGGTAAAATGTCTTTATTGTGCAGAAATATCGAATTTAAAATCGTGTGTTTTTTAGGGCTGGCAGGAAAGGTACGGGGCGAAATGGACACCCATCGGGACATAATGGACACCCCTACATATTTTATGCTAATTCTTTGATTACATCGATCAGTTAAGTAATATGCTTACTGAGATCAGTGCCATAGATATAATACTCCATCTTAGACGAGTTTTCATAACATCAAAGTTAATAAAATAAATTTTAGGCTAAAACAATCGGATTGATTTTTTCCATACTCTCTAAAACGCCTAACAGTATGCAATGCACGTACATCCATTCGTAATAGCTGGTGTTCATTTCGCCCCGAATCGACTACAACATTAAAATTGCTATTTTTAGTAAATTCTGTTCAAAAATAAAATACTTTATCCATTGCTAAATCTCCGTATACATGTAGATAAGATAACAAATCACCTGTTTTTATGGTGGACACACTCCAACACTCGTAATACCTTATTTGCTGCTGCTTCGATATTATAAGAATTTCACCATATGAAAAACATATTTCAATTTCAATGATATTTTGGTTATTTTGGAGCAATATAAATGGTACCGTCGTTGGGGGTGAGAATGGGTCAAAAAAGGATACTCAAAGATTGTTTGTTAAATAACAAATGCAATTGAAGTCGGAATAACTTTTTATTTGGTATGTGGTAATGATAGTTTAGCAAGAAAGTATCAAGTTATATGAATTGCTTAGTAAACTGCAAACTGCACCCCCTTAGAGGGGGTGAGAATGGGTCAAAGTATTCGAAATTATCTATCTAAGAATTTAAATTAATTTTATTGATCATATATAGTGTTGGCGACACTGGCAGCACTGTAGGTATCGATAACGAATAGGATCCGTGGGATATAGGCATCGGTCACGGACGTCATCGGCATCGGTCACGGACGTCAACGATCGTGCAATGACTGACAGACAAAACGTCAAGGCAGAGTGGAGAGATGAAAATTGTTTATTCTTTCTCATGTGATGAGTAAAGCACCTGTTTGCTAATCTATGTACATAATTAACTTGCCGATATTAATACCTTTTCGATACTTAATAAAGGGTGAGTCGTTAATTATTGTGCCACATTGTACAACATATTTTTTAAAACTGTTAACTAAATTTATTCTATATCGACCGGAATCTCATTGATAACTGCTCAATTCATTATATGTAAACAATAGACTATAAGGAGAAACAGTGCAAAATTTGGTTGATTTTGGTGAAGTAGAAAGAAAGTTACGTTAGTTTGAAAATGGCACAATAATTATCGACTCACCCTTTAGTTACGCGTAGCAGCTTGCATTGAAGTGCTTGAACTATAAACTGTAGGTTTATGAAATTTCATGCATTGTGTGATTCTTAAAATGAATTTCTTTAGTACAGGCTAAGTGTAACCACGAAGGTTCGGACAGAATTCTAACCCCTCTAATTCTGTTATCATTAGTAATATAGAGTAAGTGCAATTTGTATAATTTAGATAATCATCTAAAAAGAACCGTTTCTAGGTAAACCGGTCATCACCTTACTGAAGACGGTATTGAATATTTGTTGGGCTAGATTGGAATTAAAAGGACCAGTTTGTAAGTAGATCGAACGTTGAAATGAGATTCTCAAACTAATAAAATCTTCCCATAGCTTTAAGAATTCAGCACAGTAACCCCTGGTGCGATTCTATATCAAAGTCCGAAGCTTCTACCCAACATATAGTAAACCTACTTAAAACACAATGTTATCATGACGAATAAAAGCTTAGGTAATTTTAAAAGATGATTAATCCACCTAAAAGGGCTAATACAACCGAAAAAATGGTTGGAATTTGATAAAATAACGTTTGTATACTGTATCGCCATTTTTAGCCATCATAATCATCCTCATTAAGAGTTTCAACGTCCATGAGAGGAGGGGAGATTACAATGAGGGAGGGGCGAAGAAAGAATGAAAAATTAATTGTAAAAAAATGCTAGTTTTTGTATACTGCATAACTAAGAAATGTTTAATCAAACCCTCCGTTATAAACTCTGTTGTTCATGATCATTGGCCTCTATATTGCTAAAGCAAATCACTCGATCTCAAGACAGAGGGTCGTTCAAATATTATGTTAAGTCTATTTTGTGAGCTCACGATATTGCAGTACACTAAAGATTAGCTGATGATTAGAGGAGCTGTCCACACGCATGGGTGTATTGTTATAAATGATTTTAGGCACTAAACGTATTAACACACTCGTATGACGCTTCTCGACATATTTTTGAAAGAAAGCGTGCTTTAGTGAAAATACGGTAAACATGGCACCACTTTAACGTCAAATTGGGACTGGATAACAAGTTGAATTTTTAGTTAAGGTTATGTGCACTCGATAACTTGCTTGACCCAATCTCACCCCCATTCTTAATATTTAGACATAGGGTCGAACATATTAAGTTTTTAAATAAAAAGAGCAATGACAGCCCGCTTTTTTCATTACATGAACCAGGTAATACCTACAGCTAACCACTTATAAGAAAATTTATAGTTAGGTACTTGTGTTGAACATTACGAAGGAGAATTTTTTTCAGAGTGATTTACTAGTAGTTTCATCATATAAGTTTAGCCACAAATTTAACACAAAACGATTATTGCAAAACATCTTATTCTGCATCATGACGTGTAAAAACATCTCCCCTTTGAAATAATATGAAGTTTTCAATATAAATTAGCGATAGTTATTGAGCTATTTCAAATTTTATGTTTCTCTTGACCCAATCTCACCCCCCAGACCCATTGTCACCCCCATCGACGGTACTTTTAAAAAATAGGACCATGACTTGTTCCTTTACAGTTATGCATTAAAAGTTTTACATAAAAGTCAACGGTTTCGGCAAAAACAGGGGTGTCCATTTCGCCCCGGGTGTCCATTATGCCCCTAATCCCCCTATATATATATATATATATATAATAAGAAAGTAATCTTTGCAGGACTTTCTGAAGGAACCCCTTGAGATAATTCTGGAGGAATTCCCAGAAGTTCTTCTTCTTCTTCTTTATAGCTCTACGTTCTTGGCCTGCCTCGCTTCAACTTAGTGTTCTTTGAGCACTTCCGCAGTTTTTATTTGAAGGGCTTTTTTTGCCTGCCATTGCATGAATTTGTATATTGTGAGGCAACCACAACGATACTCTATGCCCAGGGAGTTGGAAAAATTTTCCCGTCCGGAACGGAAATCCAACCTGCCGTCTCCGTATTGGCGATCCATAGCCTTGCTTTTAACCACTAGGCTAACTGGAGACCACAGAATTCCTTGAAGTATTTTATGAGAAACTTTTGGAGGAATTCAAGGAAAAATCCGAGCAAAATGCAGACAAAGGAATTGGAGGAGTTCTTGAATGAATCCCATTATACATGTCTAAATTGATTATTGCATAATGCTCTGAAGCAATCTTTGGAAGAACTGCTGGAGATATTCCTTGCATGTAGCAAGGTATAAGAGTCCCTGGAGAAGTTCCTCCACTATAACTTTTGAGAAACCCGCTGAGGAACGTCTAGGATCTTCTTGAAAACTTCTCGAGAGGCTCCAACAAAACCTTCACAAAGCAGAATTTCGTGCAAGAATCTCTGGAGAAATTACTGAAAAAATAACTGCAGTATCGTTTGATAAAATTTTTGAAGGATTCGTTCGCTACAATCTGTTAAGGACAGACTTGTTAGAATCCCAAAATGGTCGCCACAATGGCCGATTTTGGCACCTACTCACGATTTTGAGCGCACAAATCTCTTCGTAAACAAAACCAGCGCACCTGATCTTCTTATTTTAAGCTTATTACTAGTGAGCAAGAACAGAATAATGAAATACACCGTTATTTGAAGCTTGCTTCTTGAGATTTGTGCGTTTGAAGTTCTGATGCACTGTTGAAGCGGGATTTCAAGACGTTTGTCCTTAAAGAATTTCTGCCAGAATTGAATTTTTTGAAGGACTGGCTGGGTGAAAACTGGCGCTGGGAGAAATATCTGGATAAATTCCTAGAGGAATTTTTGGAAAAAATGTGAAAAACACTTCTAAAAGAATCTACGAAGGAATTCATAGAGGCGTCTTTGAAGGAATTCTTGCTGTAACCATGAAACTGATTCCTGATTTTTTTGAGAAATTTTAGAGGAGAAATTATTTGACATCAGTTGAAATCTGTAAGCAACTGCTAGAGGTAGACTCTATTTTTATTAAACAATCATAAACTTTGAGCTGCATGATAATAGCAATATATGGTGTTATAGAATAATCGGATTATTGCTCTTTACACTTGCTGGTCCATGGATTGATATTTTACTTAATAAGGCTGATGCAAATTTCATTTTGACTTTTTGTCTCCTCCACCTCATTTCAATTTTTTTGGCTGGATTTTTCATTTTGAGGGTGGCAGATAAAAAATATTTATCAAAATATCGGTTCTTGTAAGGGGCTGTCCATTAATTATGTATTATGTATTATGTAGGCATGTTGGTTCATATGAAGAGGCACGTTGGCCAGATGAACATCGCGGATGTGATGACCGACAAAACTGAAACTATTTGCTTCTTTTTACGACGCACGATCAACTTTCGGAACAAACTTTACAGTAAGGGGCTGTTCATAAACCACGTAGACCAAAATTTGGCCATCTCAGACCCCCCCCCTCCCCCCTCGTAGACTTTTGTCCATACAAAAAATTTGAAATTTGTATGGAGCGTAGACTTTGGTCAGACCCCCCCTCCCCCCAAAAAGTCTACGTGGTTTATGAACGGCCCCTAATGTACCGCAAAGATTTGGAAATATACCCGGTAGAAAACTGCAAACAAGTAGTTTTTTTTAAACAAGTTTGAAATATTTAATTAAATCCCTTTTGAAGCAAAATAGGATCTGCTCCAGGAGAAACTATTTAGTGCCTACTCACTCAATCGATTCTGGAGTTTCTGGACTTTTGAACCCAGAAAATCATAACTATATAGTACAAGAAAAGACATCAGGTTCAATCGAAGATGTGATAACTACACATCCGAACAATTGTGTACTGAATAAACATTCTCTAGAGCTTCCTTATCAAACTTATCAAGGGAAAGGAAATCACCATTTGGCAAACGAAGTTCGTTCACTCGAAAACCCTTAGATTTTGTAAGGGTTTTGTACAACCGACTGACTTTACTCACACTGGAAACATTTGAACAAAGGCGTTTCCAGCTGGATCGTTCAGCAGACTGAAGAGCTTTCTTGCGAGCCTACCTGAAAGCTTCCGATCCAGTCGAACGTCGTGTTCCAACTCTTTGTACATTGTTTCCTGAGCTTGGCCAGATCAGAACGCCATCAAGGGGTTCCTCTTGTGGTCTTCTTCGAAAGCTTCCACGATGAAGGCCGTTGTATTATCAAAGGCATCATTTAGACCACTTGAAGTGTCGATGGATGGTCAGTATCCATGAAATTTGGTCGCAATTTCCTCTCTAGCAGATACTGTGAATATTGCGTAACTCACTGGTAAAACGAAATATTATGCATGAGACGTTAATTTAGATGTTAATTGACCAATTACACAGCGCAACATTTTTTTGTCTCAAGAGCAAACTTATGTGTCTCCGAAGGATTTTGGGTCGCTGAATCCGAATCCGGGCTCAGATTTGCTCTAACACGTCACAATTTTGAGCTATACCTCAAATTATAGGGCAAAATATGCGATTTTGGGCTTTTTTGACTGCAAGCCATTAAGCAAGGAAATATTTTTTTTAAGCAATCAAAAGGTTAATTGGTCAATTAACATCTAAATTAACGACTCATGCAAAATATTTCGTTTTACCTAATCAAATTTGATAGATTTAAGCATTTTATGTTAGTATGAAAACTTGCATGCAACTTTTAGAGGGTGACTTGTATGGGAAATATCGTACTTATCATAAATCGCTCAAAACTATCAAATTCGATTTGGTAAAACGAAATATTTTGCATGAGTCGTTGATTTAGATGTTAATTGACCAATTAACCTTTTGATTGCTTAAAAAAAAATATTTCCTTGCTTAATGGCTTGCAGTCAAAAAAGCCCAAAATCGCACATTTCGCCCTATAAATTGAGGTATAGCTCAAAATTGTGACGTGTTAGAGCAAATCTGAGCCCGGATTCGGATTCAGCGGCCCAAAATCCTTCGGAGACACATAAGTTTGCTCTTGAGACAGGCAAAAGGTTAATTTTTGTTACGCTGTGTTATCCTTTTGATGGATTAAAAAAAATATTTCCATGCTTAATAAATTGCAGTCAAAAAAGCCCAAAATCGCATATTTTGCCCTATAAATTGAGGTATATAGCTCAAAATTGTGACGTGTTGGAGCAAATCTGAGCCCGGATTCGGATTCAGCGGCCCAAAATCCTTCGGAGACACATATGTTTGCTCTTAAGACAAAAAAAATGTTGCGCTGTGTATGCAGTCGCTGCCAGGGTTTTTGAGGTACCGGCCAAGATTCCAGTTTCGCTCTGGTGTTGGTTTTGGCAGACATCGCACATTCCTTACAAGCACGAACGAGCTGTGCGATGCTGTCGTCGATGGTCGGCCAGTATACATAACTGCGGGCAACTGCTCTCATCCTTTCGACGCCGGGGTGTCCCTTGTGCAGCATCTGGAGAACTTTCTTCTGGTACTTCGACGGGATGACCAACCGCTCACCATAGGCAAGGCAATCGGATATGACTGACAAACCGTCCTTTCGAAGGAAGAACTACTGACAATTTTCACTGACGTCGCTCCTTTTTGTTGGCCAGCCCTGTTGAACGTGTTTGACGACTTCTTGGAGGACTGGATCTGCTTTGGTCTCTTCTTGAATCGCTTTGTACGTTAGCGGCAGGAATTCCAGGGACTGCTGCACAGCATCCTGGAAAGTGTGCTCCAGTTCGATGGCCGCAATCACGTACTCTTCATTCGGGCGAATGTGGTTGTTGATGAGCCTAGATAGAAGATCAGCGTAGCCAAAACTTTCGGTTGACACGTACTGGATATCGAAGTCGTATAAAAGGAGGGTTAACGCCCAGCGCTGTAGCCTATTGGCGGTATAAACGGGTATTCCCTTTTGGACCCGAATATGGCCAACAGTGGTTTATGGTCGGTTTCGAGAGTGAAATGCCGGCCAAACAGCATCCGATGGAATCGTGTGACGGCGAATATCAAGGCCAAACCCTCTTTTTCTATCTGGCTGTAGTTTTCTTCGGCCGGAGTGAGACTTCTGGACGCATGACTGATTGCTTTTATGGTGCCGTCCGGAAGTCGATGAGCGATCCTAGCACCGATGCCGATGGACGAGGCGTCTGCAGACACCACGATATCCAGCTTTGGATTGTAGTGTGTCAGCATCAGCGGAGACATCAAAAGCTCTTTGAATCGGTCGAACGAGTTGTGGCAGGCCGTGCTCCAGTCCCATTTGGCTCCAGCTTTCAGGAGTTTGTCCATAGGGTACCGCAACTTCCGCATCTCTGGAATGTATTCCGCGTAGTAATTCACGGCTCCCAAGTACGATCGGAGTGTCGAAAGGTCGTGAGGTGGCGGCATGCTGGCAATAGCAGCAACCTTGTCGGGGTCAGGTCGCACACCATCGCCGTCCATGATCTGCCCGAGATAATCGACTTGTTGCATGTTGAAGCTGCATTTTTCAATTCTCACGGTGAAACCATATTCCTGCAATCGGTTCATCAGACGCTCGAGATTCCGATTGTGTTCTTCAGTTCGGCCGCCCAGGAGAACGTCATCCAGGTAGCCGCAGGTGAATTCGAGTCCTGCATGCATTGCATCTACCAACTGTTGGAATGCCCCCGGGGCTGACTTGATGCCAGGGGACAAGCGGGTGAATTGATAGAGCCCCTTGTGGGTGTTTATGGTGAGCAGATTTTGGCAGCTTTCATCAACCTCCACCTGAAGATAGGCATCGGAAAGGTCGATATGGCTGAAGTACCGACATCCCGACATCTTCGAGAAAATATCTTCAGGTAATGGCAGCGGGTATTGGTTGGACTCAAGGACGTCGTTCAAACCCGTTGAAAAATCGGCGCAGATCCGGACTCTTCCGTTGGGCTTCCGAACGACCACTATAGATGCAGCCCAGTCCGAGAAGTCTACTGGCTTCAAGACCCCCAGACTGTGGAGACGCTGAATTTCTTCTTCGACGACACCTTTTATACTGTAGGAGACGGGACGCTTTGGCCGAAATACCGGAGTGGGATTACCTCGCAGCTGAAGCTTGACCTTCGTTTTGCCGCAAAGACCCATTTTGTTGGTGAAAACTTCCGGGAATTTCGCCTGGAGAGACGCTACGTCGGATGGCGTCCGACTGCTGACTTGGTTGCAGAAGGAGTTGATTGGCACATCCCAAAGGCCAAACTTGTCCATCCAATCGGAACCTAGAACTGATAGATTGATTTCCGGTACCATAACACGACACAAACCTCGTTTGGAGACACCGTTGATGGTCACGTCACACCAGAATTCGGACGCGATGTTGAGTGGTTCTCCAGAAGCTGTCACTGCTTGGCTTTTCCGATTTGAACGTTGTTGATACGCACCTCTGCATACTTTCTTCCACGGCTGACGAAATTAACGGAGACGACTTTCGTTGACTTCTGGTTCCGCGCAGGCTTCTTACTCTTGCCGGCTGCCGATCTCCCGGCGAAGCAAGCGCAATACCCCTCCTTATGTCCTTTCTTCCCGCAATCACGACACGTATGTTCACGAAACTGACAGTCCTTGGAAAAGTGCATCCCTCCACACGACCAGCATGGAGAACGAGGCTGATCCGCACCACTACTACTTCCCGGAGCCGATGGTTGGTGCTTCGGCTTGGAAGTCTTCTTGTTGTACTTCACAGCATGCACACTTGACGGAGATTGTTTTTCCTCCAGTACGTTGTCGTTCTTGAGGTTCATCAGGCTTCTGCAGTCCTCCACAATCTTCGTTAGGGTGATATCGGACGATTCGTTCAGCTTCGTGATCAGCCGCATCCGAATATCGGAATCCTTCGATGACTTGAGGCCGCAGACAAAGATGAGGCTTTTGAATTGCTCCTCGGACAGGTCGGCAAGTTTAAAGTCCACACAGGCGCGGTTCACCTTGCACGAGTACGCTACGATGTTCTCCGTGTCATCCTTGACGGTTTGCAGACACTGGTACCGCCGGTGAAAGATGGAGACAGGTGATCCGAAAAGCGACTTCAACTTCTCGACGGTTTCACTGAACGTGAACTCGTTTGATTGCTTCGCAAGTATGAAGCTCGTGTATCGTTCGTGTGCCGCTGGGTTGAGTTTCCTCATAAGGAGTCGGACTTTTGCGGAATCGTCGAGCTTCTTGGCGTCCTGGTCGAACAATTCCGAGTATCGGGCGTACCAAGAGTCGAACGTGCACCCTTCTTCAGGAGCATAGCGAAATTCGTTGATGTTATTTGCCAACGCATTTAGTGCGACGTCGTCACGGGAAAGCTCCTTCAGGCCAAGCTGCGTTGCTGACATCTGCTGGGACAGCTAGGTGATCAGTCTCTGTTGTTGAGTGAGAATCTGCGTCAGGGCTTGCTGGAATGAGATGGTCTCTCCTTCGTTAGCCCCCCAGCTTGGTGTTCCTTCGCGAGACATAGCAGCTAACCTCTATCTCGGTCGAACTTTTCAACGCGCTTCCCGACGACGAAATACACTATTTTCGCTCGATTTTCCGCGGACCGACACGAGTTTCACTCGTCGCCAAATTGTTGTAATAACAAACTCGCGATTACGACAACAAATAACAAATTAAAATACTTTATTAAAAATATAGCACGGACATGTGGACGAATAATGCGAGGCGATACAAACTAAATTACAAGATGACATTTCTCTCTTGCCGTGACGTGGATGACACTGCGCAGTGTATCATTGGCGGTCTGTCAGATGATGAGCTACGGGCTAGGCGGCGGATGCAGCGAGCACGATCAGAGGAAGAGCGAAACGAACGGCGGGTGGTGTTCGCCGCTGCAAAAGCCGCGCTTAAGACCGAGATAAGAGCAAGCAAAAAGGCCTGCTTTGAGGGTCTCTGTCAGAGTGCCAATACGAACCCGTGGGGTGACGCCTACAGGATCGTTAAGGCCAAGACGAGAGGTGTGATGGCTCCTACAGAGCAATCTCCAGAGATGTTGGAGGGGATCATTGGAGGACTTTTTCCGCGTCATGATCCTAGTCCTTGGCCTCCTTTCGTAGGACAGCCGGTGGCTGGGGCTGGCGATGAGGAGAGGGTCACCGATGTGGAACTTGCGGGGATAGCTAAGTCCCTTAGCGTAGGTAAGGCCCCAGGTCCGGACGGAGTTCCGAACCTAGCCTTAAAAGTAGCTATTGCAGAGGCTCCCGAGATGTTCAGGTCTGCTATGCAGAAATGCCTGGACGAGGGAGTTTTCCCAGAAGCTTGGAAGAGGCAGAGCCTGGTACTATTGCCAAAGGCGGGGAAACCACCCGGAGACCCGTCGGCATATAGACCAATATGCTTGATTGACACGGCGGGGAAGGTGCTCGAAAAGATCATCCTCAATAGAATGTTGCGGTTCACCGAGGGCGAAAATGGTCTTTCGAGTAACCAGTACGGCTTCCGGAAGGGGAGGTCCACCGTAGACGCTATCTTGTCGGTTACAAAAACCGCCGAGAAAGCACTCGAGCCTAAGAGGAGGGGAATTCGCTTTTGCGCGGTAGTGACTCTGGATGTAAGGAATGCGTTCAATAGCGCCAGCTGGTCTGCTATTGCCGATGCGCTCTTGCGTCTGGGGATACCGGAGTACCTGTACAAGATTCTCGGAAGTTACTTTCAGAATCGTGTACTAGTCTACGACACGGAGGTGGGTCGGAAGTGCTTTCACATAACCTCAGGAGTCCCGCAAGGTTCCATCCTGGGTCCGGTGTTATGGAATGTCATGTACGACGAGGTGTTGAGGTTAGAGTATCCAGTGGGAGTGGTGATTGTCGGATTTGCCGACGACATTACGCTCGAAGTCTACGGTGAAACGATCGAGGAGGTAAAGTTGACTACCAACCACTCGATCAAGGTTGTGGAGGCGTGGATGCGGTCCAGGAAACTGGAGCTGGCTCACCACAAGACAGAGGTGACGGTTGTTAACAACCTGAAGTCGGAGCAGCAGACGGAGATCAGTGTAGGAGACTGTACTATCCTGTCAAAGCGCTCCGTCAAACACTTGGGCGTGATGATCGACGATAAGCTTACCTTCGGTAGCCACGTCGATTATGCCTGTAAAAGAGCCTCCACAGCTATTGCGGCACTGTCCCGGATGATGTCCAATAGCTCTGCGGTGTACGCCAGTAAGCGCAAGCTTCTGGCTAGTGTTGCTACATCCATACTTAGGTATGGCGGCCCGGCGTGGGGCACCGCGCTAAGTACTAAATGCTACCGACGGAAGCTGGAAAGTACTTACAGGCTGATGTGCCTGAGGGTTGCGAGCGCGTACCGTACCGTGTCACACGACGCTCTCTGCGTCATTACTGGTATGGTGCCTATCAGCATTCTTATCAGTGAGGACATGGAGTGCTTCGAAATGCGCGGCACAAGAGGCATACGCAGGACTGTCAGGATGGCCTCTATGGTCAAATGGCAGCGCGCGTGGGACAGTTCCACCAAAGGAAGGTGGACCTATAGGTTGATACCGAGGGTAGATAGTTGGATTAATAGGCGCCATGGGGAAGTCACATTCCACCTGACACAGGTCCTTACAGGTCATGGTTGCTTCCGACAGTATCTACACCGTTTCGGGCATGCGGATTCTCCCGAATGCCCAGTGTGCAATGGTTCAGAGGAAACGGCGGAACACGTTTTGTTCGTGTGCCCGCGTTTTCGCACAATGCGTGACCGCATGCTTGCCACATGCGGGGAGGACACAACTCCGGACAACTTGGTCCAGAGGATGTGTAGGGATGAGTTTGGCTGGAACGCCGTTTCAACGGCTATTACCCACATCGTCTGGGAGCTACAGAGGAGGTGGCGCGTGGACTCGGAGAATGGCTAGTCCAGATGCAGTACAAGAGGTGGTCCAGGGGTTCGGAGTCGGCTTCGTAGGTCATACCGGTGCCCTGCGGTCGAGATCGACCCTTACAACGATTAAGTGGCCGCGGAGAGGAAGTCCCGGTAGCGGTGCTGTCGTGGCGTCGGTCTACTGGGTTGGATCCAAGCCCGCGGTTGGAAAGGGGTCCCCGGCAAGGGTCGGGGCAGGTGGAGACCCTGCCGTCAGCAACCTACGGATGCATCTGATAGGGCCTGAAGGGTAGTGATACCCTTCCTTTGCGGGCAGGTCAGATCGGGTTGCATGTGGGCATCAGTTCTTGATGTCCGCTCAGCAGTAGGGCGCGGGCGGGGTTGACTCTGCCCGCCTTCCGAGGACAAAGGGAGTGGCGAGGACCACTCGGGAAACTGGCTAAGCGCCAGCATGCTACCGTGATGGACTCTCCAAAGCGAGTCATCGATGTTCGTTGCTGCAGGCTACGCAGCTAACCTTGTGGGTGCGATGTGCACTAGCCCCTCTCTGAAGCAATACCTTCTTGGTGGTTCCGGAGAGACGTAGGGTTTGGCGACCATAGGAATGGTTTAGTGGGTACGAGGAGAGAGTAGTCCTGGATTTTACTTTTGTTGTAGAAGACGGCCTGTCAGACCTACACTACCCTAACCTTCTGTTAGGGTGTCTGTTGAGCAGATTATCCCCCTATGGTTTAGAAGGAAAAAAAAAAAAAAAAGATGATGAGCCATCGCGCACTGAACGAAAACCCCATCCCAAAATCGTCTGATTTGTCCGACCATCCAGTCCAAATTACCAAAATCGTGTTTTCGAATGACGAATCAGTCATACGGCAATCATCCGAAAAAGCGGATGACGATCATCTTATTCGCGTATGAGTCGACGCTCGCTATGTGAATGAATATTAGTTGCAGAGCGAAGGCCACACAGATTCACCGAATTTATTCATCGATAGCGAAACAAGTTCCTTGATCGTGACACTCGGGACGTTGACAATTACTCGTCGCATGTTCTTTCTATCCTGGACATGCCATCTTTTTGGAAAAGGGTATCCGCGAGGGTATCCTGGCCAAGCACATATTTGTTTTTAAGAATGACAATATTGTTATCAATCGCTAAAAAACAAGGTTGCTCGACCATATGGTCGGCATTATATTTTCAAATCACTGTCATCCGGTTTTAGGATGACATCATTTGGTCGGTGGACCATTCGCCTTGACGGAGGCTCTCTGAGGCAATTCTCTTGTTGAAATTCGGCTTGCGTGAAAACAATTTTTTTTAACATGGGAAAGGATAGGAGCTGCATTTTCAAATGCTTATAATTCTTTATGGACGTTTTTTCAAGCAAAACGTTCTTAATGTTATCGAATGAGATTTTGATACGCTATATTATAAACATAACATTGTGATTTAAAAACTTTTGTCTAAAACCAGTTATAATGTAGCTAATTGAAAGTATATTGCAAAACATTAACACTTTTTTCAATCTGAAGTCTCTAAAATATTTTAGAAGCATTTGAAAATGCAGCTCCTATCCTTCCCCATGTTAAAAAAAATGATTTGACGCACAGCGCAATTCTCTTCAGAGAGCCTCCGTCAAGGCGAATTACGGTTTCCGACCGAATGTCGTTAAGGGGCGTGATCGTATCGCCCTCAGTCGATCTTGCGCGGGGGGTTTCGTTCAGTGCGAGGCATCGGCTGCGTGCTGACTCCGGCCAGGGTGGTCCTCCCAACAGTTACAATACATAGTAATTTTCAACTTAATCGCAAGGAAGGATTCTGATTGAAAAAAAAGCCTTCATTATTCTACAGGTTCCATATTTGACCATTAAAAGGTTTTCTTTTCTTGTGTCAAAATGATTCTTTGCACAAATAAAACATTGACCATAATCATCACTATTGCTCTAGAGTTAATTGCGTTCATCTTTATCTCTTTCCACAGGCCCGCGGACTGTCGGCCGCCACGTCGACGCAGCGTGGACTGCATTTCACCGTTGGTCAGAACAACGCCAAATTGAACCCGGGTGCGATCTCGAAGGAATACCCGGTGGTCGACCATACGTACGATGCCGTCGTGGTCGGTGCCGGTGGAGCCGGTCTCCGCGCTGCCTTCGGTCTGGTTGCCGAGGGCTTCAAGACTGCCGTCATTACGAAATTGTTCCCAACCCGGTCCCACACCGTGGCGGCCCAGGGTGGAATCAACGCTGCACTGGGAAACATGGAGGAGGACGACTGGAAGTGGCACATGTACGATACGGTAAAGGGTTCGGATTGGCTGGGAGACCAGGATGCGATCCATTATATGACCCGCGAGGCCCCGAAGGCCGTCATCGAGCTGGAGAACTACGGTATGCCATTCTCGCGTACTCCGGACGGTAAAATCTACCAGCGAGCATTCGGTGGACAGAGTTTGAAGTACGGTAAAGGAGGCCAGGCCCATCGGTGCTGTTGCGTTGCCGATCGTACCGGACATTCCCTGCTGCATACGTTGTACGGTCAATCGTTGAGCTACGACTGCAACTACTTCATCGAATACTTTGCCTTGGACTTGCTGATGGAGAACGGCCAGTGCGTGGGAGTGATTGCCCTGAACCTGGAAGATGGAAGCATTCATCGTTTCCGTTCGAAGAATACCGTGTTGGCCACCGGAGGATATGGTCGTGCCTACTTCTCGTGTACCTCGGCTCACACCTGTACCGGAGACGGAACCGCGATGGTTGCTCGTGCTGGTTTGCCTTCTGAAGATCTGGAGTTTGTGCAGTTCCATCCAACTGGAATCTACGGTGCCGGATGTCTGATTACCGAGGGATGTCGCGGTGAGGGTGGCTACCTGATCAACTCGCAGGGTGAGCGCTTCATGGAACGTTATGCTCCAGTAGCTAAGGATTTGGCTTCTCGTGACGTCGTTTCCCGCTCGATGACCATCGAAATCCGCGAAGGTCGCGGCTGTGGCCCTGAAAAGGATCATGTCTACCTGCAGCTGCACCATCTGCCCCCAGAGCAACTGGCCCAGCGTCTTCCGGGTATTTCGGAGACGGCCATGATTTTCGCCGGTGTCGACGTCACCCGTGAGCCGATTCCAGTGCTGCCAACTGTGCATTACAACATGGGCGGTGTCCCTACCAACTACAAGGGTCAGGTCCTTACTGTAGACTCCAGCGGAAACGATCACGTTGTTCCCGGATTGTACGCTTGCGGTGAATCGGCCTGCTCGTCGGTGCACGGTGCCAATAGATTGGGTGCCAATTCACTTCTGGATCTGGTTGTGTTTGGTCGCGCTTGCGCCAAGACGATCGCCGCCGAGAATCGCCCCGGAGAAAAGATCGCCGATATCAAGCCGAACGCCGGTGAAGCCTCCGTTGCCAATCTGGATTGGGTTCGTAACGCCAACGGAGCCGTTCCTACCTCGACCCTGCGTCTGAACATGCAGAAGACCATGCAAACGCATGCGGCGGTGTTCCGCGAGGAGAAGACCCTGCAGGAGGGTGTCCGCAAGATGGCCGACATCTACAAGACGATCAAGGATGTCAAGGTGTCCGACCGGTCGCTGGTGTGGAACTCGGATCTGGTGGAAACTCTGGAGCTGCAGAATCTGCTGCTGAACGCCAATATGACCATCACGGCCGCCGAGAACCGGAAGGAATCCCGTGGTGCCCATGCCCGTGAGGATTACAAACACCGGGTGGACGAATACGTAAGTTTGGGAATTTTAGATAGTAGTACTTAGACTTACTTGTTACTCGTTAGACTACGATTCGCTTTCGAAGAATCTACGCCATCCGCTTCCAGTGACCTTGGACGTTAAGTGGTCTTAGGTATTCTGCGAACGTATACATCCAACGTGTGCGCGGCCTGCTTCGGTTTTCCCGGTCTCCCTTTGGTTCTCTACATTATGCTACCTACGTCTATCTTTCTTCAGGCATCCAGCGATGTGACCAGCCTAAGGTAGTCTGCCATGTTTTTTTTAACTAGACAATGCGCATCTGTTTGTATAACTCACGATTGATGCGATGTCGCCAGACGTAATACGGAACCCAAGTAAGATATACAATCCCTAACCCTGGCCATATTCGCAGCTGCAATACTCTTTTTCATTTTACGGGAAATGTTACTGCCACAAGTGTTGAAAGCTAAACAAAAACTTCAACAACTTCAAACACGTCCTTATCACACGCTACCACAGCACTAAGATCACTGGACCTGTCTCGGTTTCTACCGTGTACTTCGTCTTGGTCGAGCACTGGCGCAATTATATGCCGCGCACCATTGATAGTTGCATAAAACCTCCGCATATCGTTTCTATTCTTGCTTTCCTGTGCTTCAGCAATCACACTCTCTTCGTACTGTAGTTTCTTGCTGCTGTGGATTCGCATAGGTGTTGAAACCGTCTTAACGTCTCTCCTGTCCTCCCGTCTGAAAAATGTCGCCCGTCGACCAGCACGTGGTCTATCAGGAAGAGTCACTTAGGCCCTAGAATACACAAAAAAGCCATGAAATGCCTAATCCTTATATTTTTCTCCACCACAGGACTACAGCAAGCCCCTGGAGGGTCAGCAGAAGAAGCCCGTTGAAGAGCACTGGCGCAAGCACACGCTGACCTGGATCGATCCGGAAACGGGCGCCGTCAAGATCGACTACCGACCCGTCATCGATCAGACCCTGAGCGAGGAATGCAACACCGTGCCACCAGCAATCCGTTCCTACTAAGAGTGAGAGCCGAGCCAAGTTCCGAGCGTTTCCTCCACGCAAGCAAGCAACTACAACAACATCTGCTTCACGACCGGTTACCCCAGTACGTACGGAAACCTACCGAATCATCGTGTGACGGCGTGAGCAGATATAGAGGAACAACCACGCGTGAAACGGAAAGAGTGATTATAAGCAAAAGAAGCGAAGCTTGCGCGCGACAGAGTATTAATTGTGAAAATGTGAGTAACTAAGCGAAGATAATTATAAAACAATTTTAAATAGCGCCATGCCAATCGAATCACATGATTTTCAGCACAATCAGCAAATATGCTACGCCGCTCTGTCACGGAGCGGAGGTGTGTTTTGTTTTCATTTGGTTCACCCTTATCAGCACGCTTTCCTACTGTTTAATAGAAATGTGATGTGGTTGGTTGCGCTCAATATCAGCCCCGTTACGGGTGATCGCCAACGGCCATACTAATTCTTTGGCTTATTTTCCCACGTTTGTTCCAGATCCTGAAACATCATGATAGATTCATAAGAACATCTTTATCTCATCTACCGAAATGGTCCCATCATCTTTGCAATCAACTTTAAAAAGCAGAAACAGAAGCAACACAATAGAGAAACGCCTTTGGGACATCCTCATTACACGTTACAAACTAGGAGCGAGCGCCTTGGCAGTTAACATCGCAGGCCCTCCAAGGAGCAGCAAGAAGGCAGTCCCGGCCGAACCCAGTGAAGTCAAAATTGTGCTTAACTTATTTTAGGATCTACTTGAAAAAGGAAACAAAAAACTTTCAAACGTGCTAATGGACATGGTTTATCATACGGAATATTATTTATTGTTAGCAAAGCGTTTCACGGAAAGAAACCAACAACGTACTTCTACGAAGCAAAGCAAATAAAATTTAGATTCGTAGCTTAAATTCTTTGATTTTGATTGCGTTCCCTCAATGATTTCGAAACCAATTCTAAATTTCATTTCCTGTGGCTTCACTCATTTCCCTGTTTTGCTACTTTGTTCGCCTTTTAGAATAAGTTCCAATGATACACAAAAATATTGAAAAAAATAATAAAATATACATGAATGAGTGTGTCTTCATTACTGTTCATGCATGTTACGTAATTTCTTTTTTATTTTGGGAAGAAAGAGGATTGACCGAAACCTGTACTTTATATTAATTCTGGAATAACGGTAGAAAGGCCACATCGGTTCTTTCTGCTAATCTGGTAACATCATTGGATTGTGCTACTTTTCCCCGAATGTCGTTTCCCCGAACGCCGTTTCCCCGAATGTCCCTTTTCCCCGAATGCCGTTTCCCCGAAACGCGAAAGAAGTAGTTTTAATTCACTAGTTTTTATATATTCTTTAAAAATATGTATGTAGGTATGTATGTACATGATTTAACTGAGATTTAACTAAATACAACAACTTCAACGGAAACTTTGTCAGTACTAGTTATTTCAAAAACTATATTAATTGCCATGTTAACAAAAACTTGTTAGCACTAAAACCTGAAAGAACCGCCTTCTATGAAAGAAGGAAAAATTTCTAGGGAAACTATATTAGTTGTGATGTTAACAAAAACTTTTTAGCATTAAAACTTGAAAGAACTGCATTTTTAAAAGTAGGGAAAATTTCTAGTGAAACTATATTAACTACGATGTTAATTAAAACTTGAAAGAATCGCCTTCTTTGAAAGAAGGGAAAATATCTAGTGATGCTATATTAGCTGCGACGTTAACACAAGTTTAAGGAACATTTTTAGTGAATCAATATTAACTATAATGTTAACAGTTCCCAAAGAACTCGAAAGAACAACCATCTTTGTAGGAAGGAAGTTTCCTATGATTAAGTGTAAGCCGACAATACTTTAGAAATAAAACTAATAAAAGCGGCCTAGCCAGTAGCAATTTAGCATCAAATCATTTTTTGACAGTACATCATTTTTTTTTCGGGGAAACGTACTTATTCGGGCAAACGGCATTCGGGGAAAAGGGTTATTCGGGGAAACGGCATTCGGGGAAACGGCGTTCGGGGAAACGACATTCGGGGAACCGACATTCGGGGAAAAGTAGCACAACCCATCATTGTATAACCTGGTCATTTCCTATCTGCGTTGCCTGTTCGCTAGGTAATAACGTTGGGCGTTGATGGGCTTGCTGGATCCATCCTCGGTCCCACACTAGCCAGATCGTCCTGCACCTGGTCCGCCCACCTTGCGCGCTGGCCTCCAGGTCTTCTTGTATCATTCGCGTCTCTTGCGAATACCAGCTTTGCAGGGTTATTGTCCGGCATTCTCACATGCCTTGCCCATCGTATCCAGTTTTTTCCACCTTCCGGATGCTAGGTTCGCCGTAGAGTGCAGTGAGCTCGTGGTTCATTCTTCGCCGCCACACACCGTTCTACTACTGCACTGCCGTGTGCAGCATAGTTGTCCCATGTTGTATGGGAATCCTTATTAACGTGTAGACAACTATGCTCCACACGGTAGTGCACATCGCCAAAGATGGCCCTAAGCACCTGCTGCTCGAACACTTCAAGTGATTGTATGTATGTCCTTCTCTAGTATAATCCAGATCTCGTGCCCGTAGGGAACCGCCGGTCTTATCAGCGTTTTGTACATGATACATTTGGTGTGAGGGTGATTTTTTTTACGACCGCAGATTCTTTTTTTTTTTATTCTTAATCACTTAACCTAATTTACAGCTCTATTGTCCACTGGGGCACTACGTGAGCAATTTCAATTGACAGCTGCACTTACATTTTGTACAACGCCTAGACTGCCCCCACTCGCATAACTGTCCCATTTGACTTTTCATCATTTTTGAGTTAACGTTATGAATATTCATCATTTTCGATGTACTTCCAAAAACAATAATAAAAATTACGAATTTTTATGTCAATGTGTGAAAAAAATACCAAGTCATGAGCGTCCCATATCAAAAGTACCCGCATAACAGACCAATCATGGATTTTTGTGTCACGTAACACAAAACTGAACAACTTTGTAGTGATTGTAATATTTTTTATAGTTATATATTCATGTGCAAAGCAATCTGTGAAAGTTTCGAGATGATCGAAATGTTTTTCAAATTTTGGCAATTTTTCAAAGTTTTATATGGAAACAAGTTTTCAAACTTCAAATGCTGTTTTCTCAATTCCTACTTTTTGCAAATGGGACTGTTATGCGAGTGGGGGCAGTAGAGTCTATTCTACTTTATCGAACTGGTTGCCTTTCTGCTGCTTTCATTTTTTCTACTTTATACCTAGTAGAATGATGAGCACAAGGATGATGATGGATAGCCGTTGTTCCTTTCCAGTCCGATTGGGGGTCCATTATGAGTAGCAGTTCGCCGATGTCCAGGTATCCGGGTCCGTTTGAGCCATGGGGCTCAGAAGAGAGTCAGTGTCAGTCGCTTTCGGGGGAAGAGCAACTGACGAAAAATTGCAAGTGCCGGGGCTGGGAATCAAACCCATGACCATCCGCATATGAAGCGAACGTGTGACCAACTACGCCACGGGCCCCGGCTAGATCCCGCAGATTCTTGTGGAGCCCATAGTAGGCCTTCAACTGATGCACAGTGTTCGAAATCGATGATTTTGCGATCAAAATTAAATAACTTTTTTTAGGTTGGTTCTAGAGGTTTGGCGTCTTCTACAAAGTTTTTTTTGCATGTTGAAAGGCGTCTTCTGATAAAAGATATATCGCATCGGCGAACGGCAACCCATAATGGACGATCCCCAATCGGACTAGAAAAGGAACAACAGCCATACATCATGTCATCATCGTGCTCATCATTCTACCAAGGACAGGGTAGAAAAGTGGAAGCAGCACAAAGGCAAACCAGTTCGATATATTAGAATAAAGCCTTCAGTACTCGCTTTGCAAATTTTTCCGCACGCATAACCCAGCAGGCCAACAGTAGAGTCCCTATAGTTAGAGTCTAGCGGACTGTCACTTTCGACCGGAGCCAATCGAGCATGGCGTCATAGTGTCCTCACCGATAAATGCTACACCGTGACATCATGCTCGATTGGCTCCGATCGAAAGTGACAGTCCGCCAGACTGTCTGACTAGACTGACTCTAGCCAACAGCGGTCGCAACATTGACAAAACATCGGAAATGTCAAGCGTTTGCTTTGATGTTGGTTGATGCGTGCGGACAAGTTTACACACTTGGCAAAGTGTGTACTGAAGGCTTAAGAATATAATAGAATACATTTAGGCGCTGTACAAAGCGTAAGTGCAGCCGCTAATTGGAATCGCTCACGTAGTGCCCTAGTGGACAAAAGAGCTGTAAAATAGGTTAAGTGGTTAAGAATAAAAAAAAAGACTGCGACCTTTCCAGCTGCTTTGTTGGTTTTGAGCTGGTGAATGGCATCCTTAACTTCCCTCAGCATGGTAGTTGGCTCATTCCGTCCTCTGCTGCATCGGCGTAGTCGTTTATTCTATTGTTGTTGTCTTCCGAGCCTACGATCTCCACGCCATTCAGGTGCTCATCGAAGTGCTGCTTCCACCATTCGATCACCTCACGTCCATATACGTCAAGTGGCCCCGTCCTTACCCCTGCATATCTTGACCCGCGGCACGAAGCCGTTGCGGGACCCGGGTAGAGGCTAATGGCAAACAAAGGACAAAATAATAACTGGTTTTGCCATCATATCTCGTTTTGCCATTCTTCAGTTATTATGAAAAACTTAAAATGGCAAATCAATAGCAAAATATACAATCATAGCAAATCTTGTCATTGATATGTTATTCATGAAAAATGCTAAATAACACATCAATAACAAAAATTACTATCATGGTAAAACTTGCAATTTAGCATATTTTATAATGAATTGTATAAAATATCAAAACAATAACATAATTTACATTCCTAGCTAAATTTGCCATTATTTTGATATTGTGAGAAATTATTTATAAACATTAGGCACCATAATATATTTTACTCTTAATATACCATTAACTATTATATTGTATATTTCAAGCATAACTTTTCAATTCGACGTATCTCGCAAAAGTAAACAAATCCGGATTCTCAGCTGTGTGTTTGATTCGCAATGGATTCTATTTGATGCACATCAGTTTATGTTAATTTAGAACTCAAACAATTAATAGAAATAGCTCATTTTACCTTTCTTCTGCTACTTTGAAATAATAACTGAATCTACCATTATTTTAAAAAAGAATTTGAACAACTAAACCTACCATTATTTTGATCGCCACATAAACAGCTAAATTTGTTCTTATTCTGCTATCAATAACTCAAGAATGTCATATTTTGTTATTCACCGATAACAGTTAATTTGGGTCTTATTTTGTTATCAATATTTCAATAATAACTTATTTTGTTCTTCAATTTAATCCGCATGCTTTACCATTACTTTGTTATTACAATGGCAAAATAAAGTTATTTTTAAGTTTTTCTGCTACCAAAATTTTGTTATTATTCTTGTTATTTTAACTCTTATTTCAAACAAACAAATAACACATTCTGCCATTCAAACATTCTGTTTTAATGGTAAAATTTGCCATTATTTTGCCATTAAGCTCTACCCGGGGATGCGTTAAGCTTTTGGTAGAACTTCCGTGTTTCATGGGAACTGTACAGCAGTTTCATTTCTTCGCACTCCACTTCTTCCAGGCGGCGTTGCGAAAGAGGCGGGTCTGCTGTTTCCGCTTCTGTTTATAACGTTCCACGTTCTGCCGGGTTCCTTGCTGCAGCATTAGCGCCCGCGTTGCGTTCTTCTCCACCAAAACCGCTCTGCACTCTTCGTCGAACCATTCATTCCGTCGATTCCGTTCCACGTACTCCAGCAGTCCTCTAGAGGGGCCTCATCGAGCTCGTCCTTGTCTGGCAACGCGGCCTCGAGATTCTGCGCGTATGATCCGGTTGTTTTAGTCGCTCTCTAGGTTGTACCGTAGCGGTCTTCGGTATCGTACATTGTTGATGACGGAAAGTTTTGGGCGCAGTTTGACCATCACCAGATAGTGGTCGGAGTCGATGTTGGCGCCACAATAGGTCCTGACGTTAATAATGTCGGAGAAGTGCCGTCCGTCAATCATAACGTGGTCGATTTGAGATTCCGTCGGCTGTGATGATCTCCAGATGTAACAATAAGGGAGGCTATGTTGGTAAAAGGTGCTACGTATGACCATGTTTTTGGAGGCGACGAAAACAATGAGTCGTAGGCCGTTTTCGTTTGTCTGCTGGTGGGCGCTGAACTTTCCAATCGTCGGTCTGAATTCCTCCTCCTGGCCTACCTGAGCGGTCAAATCTCCTATGATGATCTTGACGTCGTGGCTTGGGCAGCGGTCGTATTCGCGTTTAAGCTGCGCGTAAAATGCGTCCTTGTCATCATCAGTGCTTCCGGGGTGTGCACGTTTATTCTGCTGAAGTCTCGGCTGAAGTTGAAGAATCGGCCCTTGATCCCCAACCTGCACATTCTTTCGTCGATCGGCCACCAACCGTCCACGCGCCTCTGCATGTCGCCCATCACGATAGATCGGCAAGTATACAGGTGTTCCCAATGAAACTGAGAGATCGGCAGTTCCACGTATCGAGTTTCCTATCGCAAGTCCTTTTTGTTTGCTGGGGTCGTTGCCGTCGGTTCGTATTATTCTGTTGCTAATTTTCCGTTACAATGTTACGGCTGGCTCGTAAGGCCGGACACCAACCCTCTACTTTCCGGAGGACCATAATGCACAGTTGAGCTTAGAGTCATTCCCTGGCACTCTGACGTCAATCAGCCACGCCTAACATGGGGATCAGCCGCTCCTCCTGGAGAGATAGGAGTTTCTGGGCAGAGGCTGGAATCTGTATTGTGCGAATTACCTAGCATTCCCGGGCTTGCACCATTATTGTTAAAAAACACAATCACATCGTCGATCTTATTACCAAACGTCCTGGTCTTGAATGGCTAAGGAATGATAGTCTAAAATCTAGCTCTAGCAAGTAACTTGACCAAGAACGTCACTTTCAACAGAATCTCCAACAAGTGCCACCGATCGAAAAAAAGAACTGATATCAATGCCGAACAATATAACACAACAACCACGATCCATTTACCTGTCCGTTTACCTGTATTTTGACCCAGTTATCGAACACCTAGGTAAACAACAGTAGGTTATCGAGCGGATGCTGTATTAGAATTTTACCGAAAAATGCCAATCAAATTTAATTATAGTAAAGTCATACGTAAACCCTCCTGGCAGTCTCCCTACTTAACTTGCTAACAACTCCTGTTAATATGTATATGATATTAGTTATTAGAGTGGGTCATCGTTTATATGGAAAAGTGAAAAATTCAATGGTATCCCATCAGATCAAAGCTTTTTTGATCCTATTTCAGGACCCAAATAAGTGTGCAAAATTTGGGCACGATCGGTTATGTCTACGTTTTGCGCATCGCGTTTGAAGTTTGTATGGGGTTTTACATGGGAAAACACACTTTTTTGCATTTCTCTCATAACAAGCTCGAATTTTCATAAAACCGTGTAACCGTTAAAGTGACAACATAGCCTAGGGTGTCCTGAAAAACTTTGTCGAATACCGTGAAGAGATCAGATGCTTATGAAAAAAGTTATAGCGTTAACGCAATTGGCATTGCTTGGCGAAACAGCATGATATTGTTGCTATTGTTATTCCTTTACATGTTAAAACATAAACACATGCATGCGGTTCGTTGGTTATAACTATTTTCACAAGCATCGGATAGCTTTGCGGTCTTCAACAAAGTTCTTCAGAACATCCTAAGCTATCATTTTACGGTATCGGTTAAAAAGTTTCAGACAAACTTTTTCAACTTATGGCTAAAATGCAAAAAAGTATGTTTTCCCATACAAAATCCCATACAAATTTCAATTGCAATGCGCAAAGTGTAGACGCAACCGATCGTGCTCAAATTTTGCACAGATACTCAGGACCCGAAACGGAACCAAAAAAGCTTTGATCTGAGAAAACGCTTCCGATGACCCACACTATTAGTTATACGTTTCCCCGGGTATGTATTATATAATGCTTTCTCAATCATCCAAACATTCAACACCAACCTTCTTCTGGCCGTTGATTCAAAATTGTATTTCCTTTTCGTTTAAACTATAATCTACACAATGTGTTCAGCATATGTTTTTTTTTTCAAACAACATATGCAGCATCCAGGCAGCAACGATATTCTACCGCCCCGGGAGGCGTTCTTCCACTTTTTTTTTTGTTGTTATTCCCCCATCAGACTTACTCGTAGATGTCCTCCTTGTCGGCAATGTACTGCACAATGTCGGCCGGTCTGAACAGTTTCTCCGCGTCGCCATCGGGGATCTCGAAGCCGAACTCATCCTCCATGGCCATTATCACTTCGACATGATCCAGCGAGTCCAGGCCGAGATCGTTGATGAAATGCGACTCCAGGGTCAGCTAAAACAGATGGGGGGGAGGTTCGATTAGAAATGCTGTTATGCGAGGCGCCTCAACGATGCTAGCGGGTGAGAGAATGTTCAGAAATACTGTTAGATAAGTCATGATGCTCTTATTTTCATTTTCATTTTCATCATTTGGTGGGGCAATGAGAGCGCAAGTCATTCCAAAGCCGATGATTAGGAGGGGTAGTGGCTGAATAGTCTTTGCTGACCACACAAACGCCATGGGATAGGAGAAGGGTATTTTGGTGTGGGTTAGGGTGTTGGTACAGACTTGACAATATCAATGCTATTCAGATACAAACTAATTTTAATGCTGAACAGTGAATCGCATACCTTCCAAAACAAAAAAAAAATCCACAGACTGATAAGTAAGTCATAGAAAAAAAGCGATCGATTGTCGAGATTTCACGACCTTACTTTTTACACTTCAATTCCTTCTGGAATCCCTGGAGAAGTTTTATCTGGGATAACTCCTGGATTTTCTTTTGGTATTTCATCTGGAGTTCTTTCTGTAATCTCAGAAGGAACTTTTAGATGATCTCTATCAGGTATCAGAAGGCCGGCTCCAGAGGCACGTTATCCTTCATTTGGGACATTTGTGCCATCGCCATAATAATAGCCTATTTCGTCATCTACCTGAGGGAAAAAGAAGGAAATAAGAAAAAGGTTGGGGGTAGGGAGTGGTAGGGAAATAGGAAAAAAATACCCTGGAAGAGGGTACTAACGCACAAGCGTGCCACAATGGGTTCAAACACCGCCCTGAAAAGGGCACTGTATTAACGCATAAAGCGAAACAGAGCCTGTAGCTCTTTACCACAGCGGGTTAAGAACAACAAAATATCCTAAAGATTCAGGTTTCTGAAGTCAGTTTCATTTAATAAGTGTTTACCGAATAATCGGAAACGCAGTTGCGCAAAAACTGGACAGTTACATATCAAATGATACGAAGTTCCATAATCGGATTCACATCTATCACATACAAATGAATCAGCTTGCTGAATATTTGATAGCTGAGTCGGCAGTGGCCAGTCAATACCAGGCTGCTGCAATTCTGCTTTGACAGATTTGTAAGATACTTCTCCACCCTTGGAGATGGCTTAGTACAATACAATTTGGTTTGACGACATGACTCCAAACTACCAGTGTTGTCTATGTTAAGTGGCAGCCCAGGTGTGAATCTGAAGCTTTACCCAACACTTCGATATCGGAATAGCAGGCTCAGGGCCAATGAAGTCACGTGATGTTCCAGTGCGAGCTAACTCATCAGCCAATTCATTTCCAGCGATGAAAGAATGGCCAGGTACCCATACAAGGTGAACAGCGTTTGCTGAATTCAGCTCCTCGATTTGAGTTCGACAAGCGATAACTATCTTCGATCTGGAGTTGGCCGACGCAAGTGCTTTAATAGCAGCCTGGCTATCTGAACAGAAGTATATTACTTTGCCCATTACGTGCTGCTGAAGTGTCGATTGCACTCCGCACATAAGAGCAAAGATTTCGGCCTGAAAAACGGTGCAGTGTCTACCAAGTGAGTAAGACTGATACAGCCTTAGCTCACGAGAATAAACACCAGCACCTGCTCGACCTTCGAGAAGGGAGCCATCAGTAGGTATAACATACGATGCCGTCTGGAATACTTCTTTCGAGATATCCAGATGTCCACTCTTCGCGGGGTGGAAATTTCGTGGAAAATGTCCTATATGGGAAATTACAAGCAATTGTAAGATAACTTGGAGGAGCAAGGGCAATTTTGTCCCAATTCACCAAAAGTGGAAACAACGAGGTGTGTGTTGATGTGCGGTCAGGAGTTTTCTCTAGTAGACCGAGTACCCGTAGACGGTAAGTGCAAGAAAGTGCTTCTTGTTTGAGATGAATGTGTAGTGGGGCTACGTCAAAGAGAACTTCTAGCGGCCGTGGGAGTTGAAGAAAACGCTCCATCACCATTAAGCACATCCTTTGGAGATGGCCTAACTTTGATTGGATCGTTCTCATTTCACCCTTTTGCCACCACACAAGACATCCATAGGCCAATATTGGCCGAACCACAGTTGTGTAATTCCATTTGATATACTTGGGGTTTAGACCCCAAGTAGTACCGAAGGTTCGCCTGCATTGCCCAAAGGCCATAAAAGCTTTCTTGATTCTGAACTCAATATGAGGTGTTCAGGAAAGCTTGGAATCAAGAATGACTCCAACGTACTTTACCTGTTCAGTCACATTGATATCAGAATCAAAGAGACGTAAAGGTCGAACACCATTACGGTTTCGCTTTTCCGTGAAAAGAACAACACGATCAAAAAAAAACGATCAATTCTGACTATACATCTAGACCAACATGTGAAAAGGGCGGATATCCAAAATGTTAGAATCGAGAAAAACGCTTGCAAAGTTTCACAATCTAAAACTAATTCCTATTTAACACTTTGTGCGTGTGCACTCAATCTTTTTCGTTGTTTTAGAAGAAAACACTATCCTCTTGGTGATTTTATGTCAAAAAGTACAAACAAGCGTTTTTCCTTGAAGAAAATGAATGAAATGAAAATTACGCCCAAATAGAAACTCATTGGTCATTACGCCCGACATGCTACGCCGCTTGATCGCCAGCACTGGAATTACGCCTGGTCAATATTACCTAGAATCGATCGCTTTTGTTGTTACGCCCGAAGAAATTTTGTATCGAAATTAGTGGAATGCAATAGATTTTGAACCTAATCCACCGCAATAAATTAATTTTGAAGCTTTCTTAACTAAAAGTAACTACAGTGACCCCACAATTTATGAATCGGCAAAAATGACCACAGTCTATGGATCACTCCATTTGATCAACATGGTGATTCATAAATAGTGTACACAAATTAAGGTGATTCATCGGTGTGGGGTCACTGTAATTGAAGTTTATCTGACATTGGACAATGGAGGAGGAAGGAAATTTTCTCTTGACGTTGCCTACGATGAGTGGTAAAAAAAACAATGAGTAAAATGCAATGGAAATCAGATTTCGATTGAAATCTATATTCTAGCTCTTATCTATGAACAACAACTCTTTACAGTTTATCTAGTATCGTACAGCAAAGGAGGGAGTTGTCCCTGCCATTGTTCATAATGCGCGTTGAAAAAAAAAATATAGCTACAGTACCGATGGGGAAGCGCAGGCACCATATTATGTTCCCAACAAGCCCGTGCACAACGGATGGGGGTTAAACTCCTCCCATTGCCGATACTCTATACACAAGGCCTCCTTCACCCTTTGCTAAAATTGGGTAAAACCCCTCCCTTGTCGCCTTTTCTGTGCACGGGCCTGGTTCCCAATATCACCTTTTGCTGAATCTACCTGCTGTGACCTATGCCGGTCAATAGATTTGAGACCATTTTTATCACTGAAGCTTTACCAGCTGCATATCATCCAAATCCTTTGGAGAAAATATATCCTGAATAGACATTGAAGCCATATTATCGCCACTTATTGCAGTCAGTCAACGACTTTATTGAATTTTACGATGAAAAACGCACGATTTGATCTTGGGCGTAAGAACCATCCGTGCGCAACAAGAGCAATAAGTGCGCGGCGGATTTCCACTCAGACATTTTGATGGGCGCCGAAGCACGACGTAATGACGAAGGCTTTTCAATAATGGTGTAAGTAGTTTGGGGCGACTTTAATCAAAAGTGGGAGTAAAAGTTTTGTGTAAATTTGATAAATATGAATGGCGAGATGATGTTCTCGACTGTTTATTCAACAGTGTTAACAATTTTGTGCATTTTTTCAAAGGCGCAAGATCATTGGCGGAACAACCAAATGAAGTGATCAAAATCAGATGTGGAAATCCGCCTTTATTTAAATTATTGTTTTCCAGAAGTGGAAACTCATTTTTGAGCTAACGTCAGGAAAAACCATATGTTTATGAGTTGTTTCATCAAACTATGCTGAAAAGTGATTTGTTTACATTTTGGCTCTTCCGCCCTTTTCAAATGTTGGTCTAGACATGTCAATGGTTGCTCTTCCGTGATTGATCTGAACTGGTACCAGTTGCACTGAGATCCAACTGAATAAGGGGCTGGGACATTCCACTTATTCTCAAAGTGCAATTTTAGCAGCTCATGCATATTTGATCAATAACGGCGCCGGCCAAGTCCTTATAGTCAGCTGGGAAGGGAAAGGAATGTTAGAGTGTACTGGTTGTTGCTACTAGAGACCGAGAGCACTCTGCGTCCCCACAACGCAGCACGGACTGGGGGGTATTTGTTAGACGGAAAGGATGGGAGATCTGGGAGTCACCGTTGGGTCGGTGATGCGATCCATGGATAGGGTTATTTATAGTATTCGTGATAGATTGTGTGGTGAATAAGGTGAATAAGGTCAAGCGGCACAGCACGCTTTGGTTGCATAACTGATAGGCGTTATATACACTGTGCTGTGAGTGGAAGTTGGAAGGGAGGGAAACGACTTTTTTCAATTCGTTTCTGGTTCTAGCGATGGCTATGAACATATGAATATACATGATTTGTATATGTAGAGAAGAGAGAGCGAGAGAAAGTGGATAGAAAGATACAAAGTAGGATGAAAAGGACGGGCCAGGGTTTGAACCCATGACCTTCTGCATACGAATCAGAAGCGGTAGCCACTAGACCACCAAGCCCGTCTGCCTTTCCGTAAAAATAACAACAGATGTTTTACTCGGATTAACCGAAAGGCCATATTGGCGACACCAACCCTCAACAACCTGAATGGCGCTTTGCATCAGGTTTAAAAGGATGGTGATATGTACACATACCAACTAACAATGCTAGGTAGTCGTCGGCAAAACCATAAGTAGGAAAACCGCTATTATTGAGTTGCCTCAATAGCGTATCTGCTACGAGATTCCACAAAAGCGGGGATAAGACTCCCCTTGGAAGCATCCATCCGAACACTCAATTTCCTAATCCCTGCTAGACGCAATGTCGAGAAGAGATATCGGTTTTTGAGCATTTGATGAATCCAATTGGAAATAATTGGAGATATACCATGACTCCGTGCAGCTCCAATATGGCATCGAAAGGCACATTGTCAAAGGCACCCTCGATATCTATGAAAACACCCAAACAAGATTGGTTTTGAGCGAATGTTTTCTCGATATCGTTAACAACCGTGTGTAAAATAGTCACAGCGGACTTACCAGATTGGTAGGCATGTTGATTCACATGAAGAGGCACGTTGGACAGATGAACATCACGGATGTGATGATCCACAATGCGTTCTAAGCATTTCAGAAGAAAAGAGGTCAAACTGATAAATCTGAAACTCTTTGCTTCTTCATACGACGCACGACCCAGTTTCGGAATGAGCTTCACAGTAATATCCCGCCAAAGATTTGGGAATATACCCTGTAGCAAAACTGCAAACAAGTATTTTCTTCAAAACGTGTTTGAAATAATCAAATCCCTTGAGAAGCAAAATAGGATAAATCCCATCTGCCCCAGAAGATTTGAAATAAACATTCCAGAACTTCCTCATCAGAGGAAGTCAGATCGCCATTTGGCAAACGAAGTTCGTACACTCGGAAATCCTTAGATTTCGCTAAGATTTTGTTTAACCGACTGACTTCACTCAAACTGGAAACATTTGTACAAAGGTTTTCCAGCCCGATCGTTCAGCAGACCGGAGAGCTTTCCTGTAGGACTTGCGAGCTGACCTGAAAGCCTCCGAACCAGCCGAACGTCGTCTGTTCCAACTCTTTCTACATTGTTTCCTGAGTTTCGCCAGATCAGACTTCCACCACGGGGTTCCTCTTGTGATCTTCACAGACCGTAGAGTAATATGGTCTTCCTGAGTACCCTTATATTCGCTCATTTGACTCATGTGACCTCTATTAATTTATTTCACATAAAACCAAAATTTCTTTTCATTATCTTTAGGAAGTTCCTTAATTTCCTGAAAGATTCCACTGCGCGCGCTTAGTTTTGAATTTTAAATTGAGTGATGTTTTCTATGAAGGTTGGACATATTTCCAGAGCAGTTTCGGTATTTGGTTTGGAAGATGGATAAACTTCCGATGATGAGACGCGAAAGCTTTCCGGAAACATTTCATAACCGGTTCAATTAGGGGAGAGTCGTTAGTTATGGTATTTTGAAGAGATTGTCATCTGTAAGACTAATGTGGGTGAAATTGGGGACAGCCGAACCGTTTTCTTATCCTTTCCAAGGATCGAACTGAACCTACCTGAGGTTAGGTCTCATACCGGGCAATCGAACGTGCGAATGGTCCTCAATAGAGGTGGCGCATAAGCCATTCGTTTGTACAACGGAATGCTGCTCGGTAGTCCCATGCGTGTTCTTTTGGAGTGTTAGTCCCTTATTGCGGAGTAGACCGCCAGTCGTTCCCAAACGACTTTTGGGCGTGCTACAATCTTTCAAGAAGAACTTTGTCAAGGAAATACTTCTGAAATTTCATAAACAGTTCTTTCAGAGATTTCACGACCTTACTTTTTTACATTTGAGTTCCTTCTGGAATCCCTGGAGAAATTGATTCTGGAATTACTACTGGTATTTCATCTGAAATTCTCTCTGGAATTCCAGAAGGAACTTTTAGACGACCCCTAAAAGAATCTCCATGGAATTCCCGAAAAAAATGCCAGAAGGAGTGCTATGAAAATCGCAGAAAAAAATGTGGAGCCTCTGATGATTCTTCTTGAGGAATCCCGGAAGAAATTTGTGGAAAAAAAATGAATTTCTGGGAAATTTCAGGGATAGTTCACAAGAAATCTGAGAAAAAAAGGAGTCAGTTGTGGAATCTCAAACGGACCTTTGAGAGGAATCTCAGAGAAACCTTGAGGAACCCTAAAAAACCTCAGAAGGAACTCTAGCATAGATATCTGAAAAAAAATAAGAAATCTCAGAAGGTACTCCTTGACGGATTTCAGGATGAATTTCTGGTGGAATCCTAGAAAACATCTCAAAAGAAACTACAAAAACGATCTCCTAGAATTATACCTGAAGAAAGTTCTGAGGAATTTTCAGAGAGTCCGAAAAGTAAAAGTGAAGGAATTACAAAAGCAAAAGGCATTCCTGAAAAAAAAAACACTAAAAAAAACTTCAGGAGAAATACCTGAAGTTAATCCTTAAGGGATCCCTGGAGGATTTTCTTCTAGAATCCCAAAGAAAATTTATGCAAGAACCATACAAGAAATTCTTGAAAACTAAACGTTTCCAAACTGCTTCAGGAAACTGAAAAAGAACTTCTAAAAAAATCTCACAAAAATAGCTGGAGTCCGAGAATTGTTGAAAAAAATCAGAAGGATCTCCAGAAGAAATGCCAGAAAAGGTTTTAGAGAAATCCCTGAAAGCATTTATTGAAGGTTATTAGACTTTTAGAGGAGTACTAGGCCAAGTTGCTGGAAGAACCCCAGAACAAACTTTTGTTAGAATAAACTGCAGGAAACCTAAAGAAATTCCAATAGAAATGTCAGAAAAACATCATTGAGTAATCCCTGACAATTGAAAAACAAAAACAATTGCAGAAGAAATTTCAGGAGGGATTCTGAAAAACCATAGAAGTATCCCAAGGGAAAATACCAGGAAGCGTTTCTTGAGAAACCTTACAAGGAACTGCTGTAGGAATCCCTGGAGAACTTCTTGAAGGAATTCCTGAAAAAAAAAGCATCAGAAGGACCTTTAAAGGATTTCTAGAGGATTCCTATGAGTAATTCTACTGGAGTATTTTTGTATCTTCATTAGAGATTTTAATCCGGGGCTTTACTTCCTTTCTGTAGGAAAACCCTGCATATTGCGAGTTTGACGGAAGTGGGACTATCAGTGTATCTGAAAGTAAAGTAGGTACCAAGATAGAGCAATATAACATATTCAAACACTATTTGGGGACACCTCAACTAGGGAAATTGTGGAGTTGGCAACTGGGAGTCGCAGCAGCACTAAAATAAAAGATCCATCATAACGAACGACCAAACCAGCTGATCCTCCCAAAAACGGGTTGTCACCACCTCCGTCCCCCATCCGCACCGCGCCGCTCAGAAACGTACCTTCTCCGGGTTGACTTTGTCGTACAGCTTCAGCACCAGCAGCACTCGTTCTTTGATCAACTGCAGGGTGAGGGGTTCCTTAGCACTGTAGCTTCTGGTGCACTCCAGTTGCCAACGTCCGATTTGCTGCTTTTCCCGCACGCATCGCATCCGGAGGAGACGCACAGTAGGAGAAACAAAAAATAAAACAAAAACATTAGCGCACCTTATCGGCAGTAACTTTGTCGTAGGCAGCCACCACTTTCAGCACCCGCTCCCGGATTTCCGGAAGCTTCGGCTTCGAGCAGTAATATCGTACGGAACGGAAACCTTCCCGGCGCTGGAATTAATCCGACATTTAGACCAATCAATTATTACATAAACAGGTCTCGGGGCTATTTTGTTCTCACGGTTTCTAACCTCAAAGTTTGACAGAAGCTGCTGAGGCTGGGCCAGAATCCTCTGATTACAACTTCTCTGCTGCAGAGCCGACGACGACGAGATAGTGCGGACGGCGAGTGATCGAAGCAGTGGAGTGTTCCGGCACGCCAACGAGCGGATGCTGTGCACTAGAGACGCCATTCTTCACTTTGACCGACTAGACGGGGTTCTCGCGGACCGATACACCACGGATTCGCACTCCGGATTTACGAAATTCACAAACGCGAAAGAGAAAAGTTCGCGACTCGAAGAAAATATTCCTCCTTCTGAAAGTGCGGATCGAACTGGTCTAGATCAGTTATATAATTTTTATGGAAAGACGGGTGTTTTTGTAAGTTTGACAGCTGGCGTGGCAGCGTTGCCAGGACGACGGGATATGCGATGTGGTTGGAAAAGTTGGCTGCATACTGAACTACATTGAGAAAAGTTAAGTCGATTTTCGGTCAAAATGGTTATTTAACACATTTAACAATCACGCTAAGATCAGTTTACCCATAAATAGGTAGTTGATTCACCCATATTTGGGTTTTGCATGCAATACTCATAATATGGGTAAATTATACTGATATTATTGGTAATAAATACTCATAATATAAAAAAATTGACTTTACCCATATATGGGTACTTGTGGTTTACCCATATTTGGCTGAAAAAATGTTGTTTCGATTGTAAGCTCATCATCACAAGATCAACAATCTCTGAAGTTTAATTTCTTTTTTTTTCGTGAAGGTTTTCGAGTTCGACGATCCAGGTTAAATAAATAAATTTTAGCATTTATTAAGACGGTAAGAAAAATCTACTGTTTATTCTCTTCTAGAATATTTCTTTCTAATTCCAGATCTCCATTCCCGGGCCGGAGCCTCGGTGCCGGATCCAACCAGATTCAGGTTTTCTCCTATCAACAACAATGTGCTGCTCGTACACGATAACACAGAGAACAGACATCCAAGTCCAGTTCCAAATCTGTGTAAGGAATTTAACGGTCATTTGAAATGGCAACACAAGTGGCAACTTTGTGGTGGCGCTGCTATCGCAAAGTTTCCACGCTGTTGTCGGTGGTGAATATAAAACTTATCTAGATATGCGTAATAACCACTGACTGTGGCAATTTGCCGCATAGATAACGCTAGTGTTGTCAACGCTAAAAAAAATAATCCTTACACAGCATTCGAGAAAATTTTGTATAGGCTTGGATGTCTGTTCTCTGTGGTTCAAGGCACTTCCTACGATGGACCAACGTCACGAACTGTGAATTGAGTGAAAAATGGTCAAGGGCTTTTGGCACCGCCCAGCGTGCTTGCAGCAGTAAATTGGGCCCAGAGCTGGATGTGCAGTCGAGAGAATCTCTGCTAGTAAAGTGTCCCACACTATGCATACGTTTGCGTGTGCGTGACAGTAGTGTGACACATTTCCCATGGGAAAACTGCCAAAAAAAACGCAAACCTCGACAGAGCGGAAGCTATGTGCTCCAGGCTTAAGACGCTGGAGCGGATTTGAAAGCAGATTACGGACTCCGGTACATCGGGTTGTTGCGGCCAGCAGTGCATTGAAAATAATGTGCAACGTTCAAACGGATTAGGAAACGTTAAAGTGAAGTTAATTTTTCTTGTGTTTTCATGTTCAATAAAGTTTAAAATTTCACGGCCATTGTTTTAATAATTGAAAAAATATTAAATTAATTGAATTAACAAAAATTGAATAAATAAAATAGTCTATTTTACGAAACGACAACAGTGTTGATATTGATATTAACACTCACGGGCTTGGGCGCAACCTCCTGTCAAATTTTCATTCATGAAATGAGCGATCAGCTGATCCGAAACGTCTCGTAAAATGGCTCATTCAAAATAAAACATTGCTAAGTAACCCATTTATGGGTAAACTTATTTACCCACATTTGAGTAAAGCGCCTTTAACCATTTATGGGTAAAGTGGCTTTACCCATAAAATGAGGTTGTGCACTTTTTGGCAATTATGGGTAAACCATTAGCGTGGTTCACAAAATCGTTTTTGCTCCACACCGCTTATTCGATTCATAACCAGATTCTATGCCTTCTCACAAAATTTGAGCTCATTTGGTTGAAAATTGAGACTGCACAAGCCTTTCAAAGTTTGTATGGGAATTACTATGGAGAAATGATGTTTTTCATTCAATCAACCGTAACATTTTCCCAAGCGCCCCAGAGGGTTAGTTGATCCTTGGTTCTCGTAGGCTACTCTATCAGCCACAACTTTGCCGAAGACCGCATTCAAATCGAACGCCTCATTAATTAGTTATCGATTTGCGTCTAACTGGAGAAACTTTAACAGTGATCCTCCAGCTTCCTAGCAGGCAACATTGCTGCATATGGCGCCAAAGATAGCACACTGAAATCATGGCTACTAGGGTAGCGAGCCACTTGGGCAGTAGCCGTTATTTTGGGCACTCTTCGCTATAACTCAGTGAATTTCAAACCAATTGACTTGAAATTTTGTACACGGCTAGATACTGTAAGTATCTCACCGCGTTCCAAAAATTATGTCAATTTGTTCAAAATTGGCTGAGTTATAGTAGAAAAGTGCCCAAAATGGGACCCCTGCCGAAATGGTTCCACTTCCCTATGTTTCACTGCAAAATGCAGTGATGCCCACCGAGTAGTTTAACCATCATCAGTAAAGATTGCGATTCTGGATAAAAATCGGTAACTAATTAATGAGGCATGCGATTTGAATGCAGTCTTCGGGAAAGTTGAAGCTGATAGAGTGGCCTAGGAGTACCAAGGGTCAACTAACCCTTTTGGGCACTTGGGGAAATGTTACGGTCGATTGAATAAAAAACATCGTTTTCCCATAGTAATTCCCATACAAACTTTGAAGGGCTTGTGCAGTCTCAATTTTCAACCAAATGAGCTCAAATTTTGTGAGAAGGCATAGAATCTGGTTATGGATCGAATAAGCGGTGTGGAGCAAAAACGATTTTTTGAACCACGCTAGTAAACCATACCCATATTTGGGTAAACTGACCTTAGCGCGTGATCATCATTGATGGCGTGAGCTGGATCAATGCAACACACAGTTATGTCGTTTTCGTTTTTGCGGTGGAGCTACACCGGTGTAGCACTTGTGCACCGAAAATGTTCGTTTTTGATTTTCGTGCGCCGCGCCGCAAAAACGAAAACGACATTAGATTTAAAAAACGACTTCAAAGCCCACTTGAATGCTCGTGAATGCATAGGGTGGACTCAGGTAATTTGGACAGACAGTGCTTAGGTGGAAAAAGCGCCCTCGAAGGGAGCGAACCGGGTGGACAAGTACCACCATCCGAAAAATCGCCACCAACAAAGTCATTGGTGATCGATTCGATATCCACGGCCGGCATCAACAAAGCAGCAGACGTGTGCTTGCTACCTACGGCTCAGCTGCAGCAGTTTTCGGCTAAGTAGCAAATTTCTATTATACTCGCATTCAATTGCCTCCGCTTCCCCGATCTGATATTGAAAAGGTTGTTTTTTTTTTGCTCCGCTTTTGTCTCTCTCCCGTTGGGGTTCTGACTCAAAGCATTAGGGTAAGATTGGAAATTGCTGTCGGATAAAACTTAAGTTTTTTTTTCCTTGCTTTTTTTTCGTTGAATACCCGTGAGAATAAATAAATATAATTTTTGCTAGTATTTAGGAACCGTACTGAGTGCGGTAGATAAATTATTTTTTTTTCTTCCCTTTTCTGTTATTTTTTTTTTCTTGTTTTGATATCGGCGATAAACTCTTCCCACATGGACGTTTCAAATGGAGGCGAAACGCCTCCCAATGATATCATTGCTCGTACGCGGTTTTATCAGCCATCTTCGCCTGGGCCTTGGGTTGTCTATTTCCGGCGCAAAAACAAACCGTTGAATGTACTCTCAATCTCTCGAGATCTGACGCGTAAGTATCCTGGGACTGTTATTCACCAAGTGAAACAGACCAAGCTGCGTGTAACTGCACCTAGTTACAAAGCAGCAAATGAAATTGCTCAGCACGAAGCGTTTAGCTGTGAATATACGATCTATGTGCCGGCACGAGAAGTAGAGGTGGAGGGGAAGATCCTCGACGAAGTGCTGACGTGCGAGGACATCAAGAGCGGATTCGGACGCTTTAAGAATAGATCTATCCCCGATGTGGCAATCCTAGATTGCAAGCGGCTGTCTAAGGCTTCCATGGAAGGGAGTAAAAAAGTGTACTCGCCATCAGCGTTTTTTCGAGTGACTTTCCCAGGTTCCGTCCTCCCAGAATTTGTAGTCATTGATGGTGCTTTTTACCCAGTGCGTCTTTTTAGGCCGAAGGTATTCAATTGTACCAAATGCAAGCAGTTTGGTCACAGTGATAGCTATTGCGACAACAAGCCTCGTTGTGGCAAATGCAACCAGGCTCATTTAGAGGACTCTTGCGCACAGGAAGCTGAAAAGTGTAGCTACTGTGGCGGAGATCCACATGACTTGCAAAATTGCCCGGCTTATAAAAGACGCATTCAAAATGAGAGTCGCTCTATCATAAGGCGCTCCAAACAGACATATGCGGAGATGGTGAAATCTTTTAAAACACCAGTATCCGTGTCTGAATCAGCTGTCTCAGTTGAAAATCCCTTTCACGAGTTGTCTTCTGATGATCAGGACGATGACGAAACTGATGAGGGTGGATCTTCTTCGGAGGTACACGCACCTGGAAAAAGGAAGTCATCATTTTCCCCAGGATTGCGCCGAAAGGTTTTTTTGAAATCTTCCCTCAAAAGTTTGCCTAATATGAAAGGAGGCGGAGTAAATTTAAAAACTCCGAACAAACAGGCCCCTGATTACTCAGTTCCATGCTGCAGTAAAGACCTAGTGAATCCGCCTCCAACTGTTAAGTATACTTCAAAAAGAAGCATTCGACAAAGTAGCAAAAAAAAGGCTACAAAAGCTCCTCGAACTTCAACTAAACCCCCCAAGCCCAAACGAGGACTGCTTACTTTCAGGGTTCTTGTGGATCGCTTATATCATGCCCTTGGCCTTCCGGACACTCTTCGAGGCATTCTAGATATTTTTATCCCAACAGTAGAAGAATATCTTCGGAATTTGACACAATCATGGCCCCTTCTTGCTTCGATCATATCATTCGATGGATAATTCATCAAAAGAGGTGCAAGATATGATCACTGTGCTACAGTGGAACTGTCATAGTTTAAAACCTAAATTAGACCTGTTTAAATTTTTAATTCACGACTCAGATTGTGATATATTTGCCCTTTGTGAAACATGGCTTTCTTCTGAAAATGAACTCAACTTCCACGATTTTAACATTATACGCCAGGATCGAGATGACCATTATGGGGGAGTTCTTTTGGGGATCAAAAAGACTTACTCCTTTTACAGAATACCAATTCCGACTCATCCTGGAGTAGAAATTGTCGCTTGCCAAATAAACGCAAAGGGTAAAGATCTTTGCGTAGCTTCCGTTTACATTCCTCCAGGTATTTCAATTAACCGCCGTCATCTTTGGAATGCAGTTTCTGCACTATCACATCCAGTTTTAATTCTGGGTGATATGAACTCACATGGTACTGGGTGGGGCGAACCATATGACGATCGTAGAGCGGCTATTTTCTATGATTTGTGCGACGATTTCACTTTGAACGTTTTGAATACAGGTGAAGTGACACGCATTGCATCCGACGGTAAAGAAAGTCGGCTTGACCTTTCTCTGGGATCAAGTTCACTATCATTCGATTGCTCGTGGAAGGTGATCGAAGATCCTCATGGTAGTGATCACTTGCCCATAATAACCACCATTAAACATAATTGCGAAAGGTCAGACGAGCCAACTCAGGTTCCTTTTGACCTCACTAAGAATATCGATTGGCAAAAGTATGCAGAAGCGGTATCTTTTGGAGTTGAATCATCCAATCCTCTTCCACCTTTGGATGAGTATCGATTCCTGTCTGAACTGATTTACAGGAGTGCATTAGAATCACAAAAACGACGTCTTGGAACTGGGGTGAATTCACCCGGGTGAAATTCTCTTTGCACGCACAGTGTGGCACTGCGGTGCGGTTTTTTGACAGTTCGAATTGACATTTAGGATATTCAAACATCCTTCTATCAGGTAAAATAGGGAGATTGCATAAATACGATGGTTTTTGTATTGTAAATCAAAAGAGCAGAATTTTCATGCGCTCAGTGCGGACAAGCCTGGTTCCAAGTGCAACCTTCAGAAGAAGACCAGCCACACTAGGCTGGGATGATGATTGCACCCAGTTGTATCTTAAAAAATCTGATGCTTTCACAGCTTTTCGTAGGCATGGTACTTCAGATCTTTTTCAAGAGTATGCTAAGCTCGAAAGACAGCTGAAGAACCTGCTGAAAGCGAAAAAGCGTAGTTATTGGCGACACTTCATTGAGGGTCTCTCACGAGAAACTTCGATGACAACGCTTTGGAGAGTGGCTCGCAAAATGCGAAACCGCTCATCCTCTAATGAGAGTGATGAATACTCCAATCGCTGGATATTCAACTTCGCGAAAAAAGTCTGCCCAGACTCGGTCCCAGCTGAACCGCTCTCTTGGGAAACTTCCTCAGGAGACGGCTCTCTGGACAGACCATTCTCCATGCTGGAGTTCTCTATAGCTCTTCTTTCTTCAAACAATTCTGCTCCGGGACGCGATATGATAAAGTTCAATCTTCTAAAGAATCTCCCCGATGTCGCGAAAAGACGATTACTGGACCTGTTCAACTCATTCATGGAGGACAACATCGTTCCGCATGAATGGAGACAGGTCAAAGTAATAGCTATTCAAAAGCCTGGTAAACCAGCGTCTGATCATAATTCATACCGCCCAATTGCTATGTTATCATGTTTAAGGAAATTGTTGGAAAAAATGATCCTATCGCGACTTGACCATTGGGTTGAATCGAATAACTTGCTTTCAAATACACAATTCGGGTTCCGCAAGGGCAAAGGAACAAACGACTGTCTGGCGTTGCTTTCAACAGATATTCAACTGGCCTTTGCGGAAAAGGAGCAATTGGCTTCAGTTTTCTTGGATATTAAGGGCGCTTTTGATTCAGTTTCCATAGAAATATTGTCAGAAAAACTGCACAATAGTGGACTACCCGGACTTTTAAACAATTTCTTGTATAATTTGTTGTCAGAAAAACATATGAGCTTCAATCTCGGACAACTGACAACTTCCAGAATTAGCTACATGGGCCTACCCCAAGGCTCATGTTTAAGTCCCTTGCTTTATAATTTCTACGTGAAAGACATTGATAGCTGTCTGGAAGGACAATGCACGCTAAGACAACTTGCAGATGATGCTGTGGTTTCTCTAAAAGGCCCACATGCAGAAATGTTGCAAAGACCATTGCAAAGTTCTTTAAACAATCTGTCTATTTGGGCAAGAGATTTGGGGATCGAGTTTGCTCCGCAAAAAACTCAACTGGTTGTGTTTTCCAGAAAGCGGAACCCAGCCCTACTGAAACTCAATCTTTTGGGAATAGAAATCGACCAATCTTTGACTTCGAAATACCTTGGGGTCTGGTTTGATTCAAAAGGCACTTGGGGTACCCAAACTAAGTATTTGGTGCAAAAATGTCAGCAAAGGATCAATTTTCTACGCACAATTACCGGAACATGGTGGGGTGCTCACCCGGAAGACCTCATAAAACTTTACAAAACGACTATTCTCTCGGTTCTCGAGTATGGCTCTTTCTGTTTCCACTCAGCAGCAAACTGCCACCTAATAAAATTGGAACGAATTCAATATCGTTGTCTGCGCATTGCCCTCGGCTGCATGCACTCAACGCATAATGCGAGCCTAGAGGTCCTGGCAGGGGTGAAACCTCTCCAGAACCGCTTCTGGGAGCTCTCGCTAAGGTTACTTATCAAGTGTGGAGTGAGCAACACACTTGAAATTGAAAACATCGAAGAAATGCTCAGTCTGAACACTCAGTCAAAGTTCATGAGAATCTATCTTTTCTACATGTCATCTGATATAAGCCTCCCAGGTTATAATCCTCCTCGTGTACACTTCACCAATGACAGTTCCTCTGTTAAATACGATCTGTCCATGAAACAAGCTGTTCAGGGAATACCAGATCAACTTCGATGTATATCTATTCCTCGCATTTTTAACGAAAAGTACCAAAATGTCAATTCCTGTAAGAGATTCTTCACTGATGGGTCTCGCATAAATGGATCCACTGGTTTCGGTGTCTTCAATGAAAACTCCACCGCCTTCCGCAAACTTCAGGAACCTTGTTCGGTTTATGTTGCTGAGCTGGCAGCAATCGACTTCGCCTTGGGGATGATCTCAAACACGCCCGCAGACCATTTCTTCATCTTCTCGGATAGTCTTAGTTCTATTGAGGCACTCCGGTCGATGAAACCTGTAAAGCATTCATCTTACTTTCTTACAAAAATAAGGGAGCAGATGGGTGCACTGGTCGAAAGATCCTACAAGATTACCTTTGTATGGGTTTCCTCACATTGCTCAATTTATGGCAATGAGAAGGCGGACTCTCTCGCAAAGGTGGGCGCACAGGAAGGTGAGATCTATGATAGAAGAATTTCACATGATGAATTTTTTCCATTTTGTTCGCCAGAGTTCTCTTCAAAGTTGGCAAAATGATTGGCGAGATGGCCAGCTGGGACGGTGGTTACATTCTATTATTCCTAATGTTTCCTTGCGAGCGTGGTGGCATGGTTTGGATGTAAGTCGAAATTTCATTCGCGTAATGTCAAGGCTTATGTCCAACCATTACTCGCTAGATGCGCATTTACACAGGATTAACCTCGCGTTGAGCAATGTTTGTACTAAGTGCGGTTCCGGTTATGATGACATCGACCACGTAGTTTGGCAATGCCCGGATAATGACGCCTCCAGAGCACTACTTTTGGATACCCTTGAGGCCCGAGGTAGACAACCCTTTGTTCTTGTGAGAGATGTGTTGGGCACTCGTGATGTCACTTATATGCTATGCATTTACGACTTTCTTCGTTTGTCTTGTATAAAGGTTTAATTCTCTTGTGTTTTCTCCCCCAGTTTTTTTTTCTCTGTTTTCGTCTTTGTGTTGTTCCTGGCCATCCGGCAGATGAAAAGCCCGTTACAATCTGGTGCTGAATCACTATGAAGACAACGAACACGTCATTACGTTATACCTTCCGGATGAGCTTCAGCGAACCCTTACCCCCAGTCCTTACCACGCCCATCCTAAAAGCATATGTGACCCACTAATCTCGAGCTGCCACGAGTATCCTGGCTCCGTCCCGTACTAACTATGTTGTATAAGAATTATGTTTGTACATAAAATACAAAAAATGAGTTTTGGCTCCGTAAAGCGTTAAACGCAATTGAGCCCCAAATAAATGAACTGAATAAAAAAAAAGAGGTAACTCAATAATAGCGGTTTTCTTACTTATGGTTTTGCCGAAGACTACCTAACATTGTTAGTAGGTATGTGCATCAGTACCCTTTTCGACCTGATGCAAAACGCTCTTCAGGTAGTTGAAGGTCGGAGTCGTCAATATGGCCTTTCGGTAGATCCGAGTAAAACATCTATTGTTCTTTTCACGGAAAAGCGAAACCGTAATGGCGTTCGACCTTTGCTTCTCTTTGATTCTGAAGTCAATGTACACTCATTGCACAATTATGGGTCACACACGATTATTAGTCACTTTTATGCAATTCAGTATCATAATTTACATTTTATGTAACTCATTTTGGTATCATAATGGCCAATTTTTCCGAACTGGCTCATTATGCAACTGAAATGAGTTGCATAATGAATAATAGTTGTATAATATTCATAATGCAACTCATTTGAGTTGCATTATGAACATTATGCAACTCAAATGAGTTGCATTATGAAAAAATCATTGCATAAAATTTTGTATGGAACTCGTTGCAAAACTCGCTTTTTTCAGCACTCTTCGTATTTATCCAACTCGGCAAGCCTCGTTGGATAAATGTACGACTCGTGCTGAAAAAATCAACTTTTTACAACACGTTACATAAATAACTATTCACTTTAATAGATACATACTAATTAATTGCAAGCTTTTGTTAGCCAAAATCATTTTTCGTCAATAAGTTGATTTGTTTTGTGTCACTATACGTATCGCACACGGGTTTATACGTCAAACATACATATTTTCAATATTTTTTTGTTCGGCGCAAAACCATCTGTCAAAGTAAAGCTTCGATTGTGAATATCGGAAAGTGCGTACGCTGCTTTCGTAAGCTCGTTAAAGGCGAGCTTTAGTGATTTTCAAGTGCGAAATGGTATCGTCACCAGAACAAAGGTATAATTTACGTTTTAAATGTAGAAATTCATGTGACCGCAGTTAATTATTGCTTATTTAAGGCAAACTTTAAGTGACTCATTATTGTGCCAAGGAACACCGAAAATCACACAATTATAGTATTGAGAGTTCTGGGTACATGGACATTGCATACTTCTAGGCGTTTATCAGTCGTTGTGTTGAAGATTTTGTTCCAATTTTGAAAAATTGATTCCAAATCGTGAAAACACGCTTCGTTAAGAGGTTTGAGACCAGTTTTAGATTCTACTATAGTTGATCTATCAAGCATAAGTGATCATTCATTGAAAAAATAGACAAAACATTATTGTTGACCCGATTCCTCTTGAGTGACCCATAATAGGCAACAAATTGACCCATATTCAGTGAATCAAAATTCAACCATCGCGCAACAATAACGACAATGTCGCAACTTGAACTTGTTGCGACATTCTACCCAATGCGACATGGGTTTATCCCAACTTGAACAGAACAGGACAAAGATCGTGCATCACGAGTTTAGAGATTTTTGAGGCTTGCATTGTGATTTTCAAGCGGTAACTTCGAGTTGGTAAACACTGCAACGCTGCTGAAGATGTACCAACAAAAAGTTTCGATTTTGGGTTGGTAATAATTGATTATTCACGAGTTGAAAAGTACGCAACAAATTCAGGTTCCGTTTTGTCTGCAACAAAAAAATTCGGGATCATGTCATTATCTGTTACCAGTAAAGATAAAGAGTAATCGCTGCGTCTTCTTTGTTGCTTGTTTTGTGCCTCTTTTGTCTGACATTTCTCTTCACTGCCCATATTGTAGCACTAGACTGGCCCAAATACAAAAATGTCGAAAATATTTACGGGGCACCCTCTAGAATCGTACCTTTGGATGAGAACAATCTGTGAAAGATTCAGCTCAATCGGTTGAAAACTGAGCTGGCGCAAATGAGTTGAAGGTTTGTATGGGATGTTCAGTCCAAATATATGGGAAATGGGATGACCTCCAATCTCTCATACAGCTCGCCGGTTTGGCGAGTTCGATTTGGCTCAGAATTGAAAGAATAATAGTTGATACCCTAATGAACAACTTTGTAGAAGATCATAACATGATAAAACTTAATATAGTTGTGGTATTTGCCAACGAAAGCAGGATGTGGACATCTTCCCCCGTTTACTCTCGGTTGTTATATGCATCACGTGTTGGTCGGCAGTAGCTTGCGCGCTACATCATAGGCAGCTATGTAATTCTTCATTGTCTCGATACTCACCCACGTGCGTGAGCAATGGAAATCAAGGACAACATAGCCGCCTATGATGTAGTGCCCAAGTTCCGGACGGCAAACACGTGCTGAATTTAACAACCTAGAGTAAACGGGAGAAGATATTCTCATCCTGCTTTCCTTGACTAAAACCGCAACTAATTTAAGTTTTATCATGATATGGTCTTCTACAAAGTTGTTCTTTAGGGTATCAACTTCTATTTTTTCAATTCTGAGCCAAATCGAACTCGCCAAACCAGCGTGGTGTATGAGAGACTGGAGGTCATCCAATTCCCATATATTTGGACTGAACATCCCATAGAAACCTTCAACTCATTTGCGCCAGCTCAGTTTTCAACCGATTGAGCTGAATCTTTCTCAGATTGTTCTTCTCATCCAAAGGCACGATTCTAGAGGGTGCCCCGTGAATTTTGAAAACTTTTTTTTCGCGTCATACAAATGTGGGCCGGTCTATTGTAGCACAGCCAATTTTTGTGGTTTTCATCATTCACCAACATTTTAGTAATTTTCCCATTATTGTGGTTTTCATCATTCACCAACATTTTAGTAATTTTCACCGCCTAAAGTGAATGTTACAAGCGGATTTTTATATAAAACAATAAAAAGGAGTTTCAATGAAGAGAATATAAAATGAAAATAATGAAAATGTTATTTTTGTATGACCAACGATTATGAAATATTATGAAATGATTGTTCCTTGAGTGACCCATAATTGTGCAATGAGTGTAACTGATTAGGTAAAGTACGTTGGAGCCATCCTTGATTCCAAGCTTTCCTGGACACATTATTTTGAGTTCAGAATCAAGAAAGCTTGTAAGGCCTTCGGGCAATGCCGGCGAACCTTTGGTACAACTTGGAGTCTAAAACCCAAGTATATCAGATGGATTTACACAACTGTTGTTCGTCCAATATTGGCCTATGGATGTCTTGTGTGGTGACAAAAGGGCGAAGTGAGAACGATCCAATCAAAGTTAGGCCATCTCCAAAGGATGTGCCTAATGGCGATGTTTGGAGCGTTTTCTTCAACTCCCACGGCAGCGCTCGAAGTTCTCTTTGACGTTGCTCCACTACACATTCATCTCAAGCAAGAAGCACTTTCTTGCTTTTACCGTCTACGGGTACTCGGTCTACTAGAGGAAACTTCTGTGAACCGCACATCAACACACACCTCGTTGTTTTCACTTTTGGTGAATTGGGACAAAATTGCCCTTGTTCCAAGTGATCTTACAATTACTTGTAATTTCCCATATAGGACATTTTCCACGAAATTCTCTTCTCGGGAAGAGTGGACATCTGGATATCTGGAAATAAGTATTTCAGACGGCATCGTATGTTAAACTGATCTGGCTCCCTTCTCGAAGGTCGAGCAGGTGCTGGTGTTTATTCTCGTGAGCTAAGGCTGTATCAGTCTTACTCACTTGGTAGACACTGCACCGATTTTCAGGCCGAAATCTTTGCTCTTATGTGCGGAGTGCAATCAGCACTTCAGCAGCACGTAATTGGCAATGTAATATACTTCTGTTCAGATAGCCAGGCTGTTATTAAAGCACTTGCTTCGGCCAACTCTAGATCGAAAATAGTTATCACTTGTCGAACTCAAATCGAGGAGCTGAATTCAGCAAACGCTGTTCACTTTGTATGGCTGGTCGTTCTTCCATCGCTGGAAATGAATTGGCCGATGAGTTAGCTTGTACTGGAGCATCACATGACTTCATTGGCTCTGAACCAGCAATTCCGGTATTCAAGCATCAAGGATAAAGCATCAGAATGACATCTGGGCTGCCATTCAGCACAAACAATACTTGAATAGTTTGGAGTCATGACATCAAACAAAATTTTATTGTACTTAGCCATCTCCAGGGGTGACGAAGTATCTAACAAATCTGTCTGAGCAGAATTGCAGCATGCTGGTCAAAGCATTGATTGACAAGGGTCTGTCCATAAACTACGTAGACTCTTAGGGGGGATGGGGGGGTCTGACAAAAGTCTAAGCCCCATACAAATTTCAAAAAATTTGTATGAACGGAGGGGGGGGGGGGGGGGTTTCTGAGATGGCCCAACATAAGTCTACGTAGTTTATGGACGGCGCCCAACTGCCGACTCAGCTATCACATGTTCAATATTCAGCAAGCTATTTAGTTCATTTATATGTGATAGCTGTGAATCCGATTATGGAACTTCGTATCATTTAATATGTAACTGTCCACTTTTTCCGCAACTGCGTTTCCGAATACAGTAATGTTCCGATTTTTTCACGGCCTCCACGCGTCAGTCTTTTATTTTTCATTTATTTGCAGTTACATTTGATAACAAGAGTTTTCCCTCTTCTTTAAGATATACATATGTTGAAGGCGCGTTTTGCAACGTTAAAAATATTAAATATGCATATAGATTTTGTAGAATATTTAAAAGCATTTTTGAAAAGGGGCGTGATAAAATCGGAACAATACTGTACTCGGTAAACACTTATTAAGTGAAACTGCCTTCAGAAATCAGAATCTTCAGGGCGTTCTGTTGTTCTTAACCCGCTGTGGTAAAGAGCTACATGCTCTCTTTACGCTTTATGCGTTATCACATTATCATTTTCAGGACGCTGTGTGAACCCATTGTGGTACGCTCAGGCATGGAAATAATCGTTCACGATTCATTCATTTCGAGCTCTCTCACAAACATTCTCGCGGAACGAAACACAATCCTAGCAATCCTAGCCTGGAACACATAGCGTCCGTTCCGTCGAGGTTTGCGTTTTTTTGACAGTTTTCCCATGGGAAATCTATCAAACTACTGTCACGCACACGCAAACGTATGCATTGTGTGGGGCACTTTACGCGTATATATTTTGGACACTTCCATTTGATTTTGCCGTAAATGTCCAAAATATATACGCGTAACGGTCTGTCCAAAATACCTGAATTCCCCTAAAGGGCACTGCATTGTTTGATTTAGTATGGGATTTTGACGTTTCTTGGCCTTGTTGTTTACATAATTTCTGCAAGAGTAAAAGAGAAGGAGATAACTTCATGCAGTGCCCTATTGCCTGGTTTAGACTGTTCAATTGGCTTGTTTAGCGGTGTTGAGATAATCCCATATTCTGAATCTGCATGCCAAACTGAGCCAAAATCCAAATTTTCATGAATTTTGGTGCCCGGGAACCTATTTTAAAATCAACTTAAAGTTTGTATGGGAGCGATTTGTCGAATCACCCCTCGTCGCATTTTGTACTGGGCAGTTGCAGTTGCCCAGCTGTCAAAAGGTGATTTCAAAAAATCTCTTTGAATTTGATTTTAGATACCAAAATAAAATTCTAAAAATCTGAAAAAAATCATAGTGGCTCAGAAAAAGGTGCTCTTTCGTATAAAAACGAAAAATCATTACATTTTACAAAATTTAAAAACCCAATTGAAACGAGCATGTCAGATGCTGAAAACTCCCCAAAAATGTTCAATCCATTCGCGACTACCAAGTTAAATAAAAGAGATTACAACCACAGACAAACAGACGTATCACTTGGAACAAATTGCGATAAAAATCATCGTCACGAAAACATAATCGCCCAATGCTAACCAAGCTGTGTTACGCAAACTACTCAGTAGGTGGCGGTAGTGAGCAAACGTCAAACAGGAGCAAAAATGATGCGAGCGCTGTGACCGAGCGATTTGCGAACTACAAAATATTTGAATTAACCGTTAAAAAGGGTAACGATGTGAAGTGAGTAGAGTGAGACGTCTGTTTGTCTGTGTTACAACTCTTTGTCGCACTAAATAATGACTTCGTGAACCTCGTGAAAACCTCGTAACGAACTGTCAGAATGTGCGTGAAAAAAGCAAAACATATTTCCCTCTGGGAAGATTCATTTATTACGTCCATCGTTTTTCGGGATTTCTAGACCCCCTGCTAGGCTGACCATCCGTCCCGTATTTAACGGGACAACTCAATTTTCAAATACTCGCCACTGGATCATTGTTTATGTTTGAGACTAAATTATTCGTTCTTTCCAGCTAAAATACCATTATTGACAACATCCAGTTCTGTTTTTGGACATTAATTTCCTTTTTGTTGAGTTTCCAAAATATGTCCCGTACTCGGTCCCGTATTTAAACGGGACAAATGTGGTCAGCCTACCCCCTGCCCCCTCTGTCACGCTATTTTGGAGCTGTTCATAAACCACGTAGACCAAATTTTTGCCATCTCAGACCAAACCCCCCCCCCTTCCCCCTCGTAGACTGGCCCACACAATTTTTTTAAAATTTGTATGGAGCGTAGACTTTGCTCAGACCCCCATCCCCCTAAAAGTCTAGGTGCTTTATTAACGGCCCCTTTCCTATACCTAATACACGTACTGTCACACTTCCTTAGGTCCCCCCTCCCCCCAAAATATTGGACGTGATTTTTGAACGATCTCATTTTTTTTTCAAGTAAACCTTTACACACACATTCGACAACTTTCCCAAGTAACCACGAAGCCGTATATAAATAAGTGCATCAATTTTGCCATATATTGATATTTGAAATTGTGAATATTGACGATTAAAAGTAGAGGTTATGTCGTGATAATTTGGAAGTTTGAATGAAATACCAGTTTCCTATCAGTTTACTCATCAATTTTTTGGTAAATTTATCGATAAAATGAATTTTTCTACCCCGATCCCACAATAAATTTTATCTGCAACGACTCAATCACTAAAATACGAAATGGGATTTCACAAAACTTATCCTCACTTTAGGATGCTGCATTACTTTGAACACCTCATTGAAGCAATTTTAAAATCGAAAAGGGCCCCACTAAAATCAAGTTAGTGTCACAAATTGCAGCACGTTAACAGCCATTGCTATACAGTAAACATACCTAAATGCATGTGCTCATTTACGTTTGCACAAGTTTCATACGTGCGACGCGACAAACCAAAACAAAAATCTTGTAACGCATACGTTGTGATGCATACATTTTGTTTGAAATCGGGAAAGTTTTTCTATTTGATTTTTATTTCACAATTGAAGAATTAATACATTTCAAGCGTACATTCAATTTTATACTGCCGTTCTTATCTAAACTCCGTCTGTGCCCCGTCTCCCGTATCTCATGTTCCTGAGAGGAGTTACCTTCATGGATTTCCCTTGCTATCTCAGCTGAGTGCTCGTTACATCTCCCCCCGCTACAACTGCGAAGATATACTCTTTTGGCAGTTGTACCATCTATGGTTGTACTCATTCCACTGCTATCAACGCTGTTCTGATCGGTGATGTTCTCGCCAGCGGTGGGTTCTACCGAAGACTCACTGTTGTTCGTACTGCTCTCTTCTTGATTATCTTCATTTGCCCGATACTCTGAATTCTCTGCCAAACGTTCACATCGCTGCAGATAAAGCTGCATACAATAATTCCGCATACGATCCTCTTCTAGCAGGTACAAATATACTTCTTCAGTGGAGCGCATTTTATTGATCTTCTGCTGGATATGGAAAGGGAAATGATAGCCAATCGTTTCTATGAAATGTGAATCTGTTGGTGGATGTGTAACGTGGATCATTCGTCGTAGAATGGCTAAGAAGTAATTTGACATTTTCGATCTTTGTGCCCGTTGTTTATATGTCCCATATTGGAATTGGTCTTGGATATGCCGCTGGACAGTCGTACTCCAAAATCGTCGCAGAAAAGCGTTGGTCAATTCTTCGAAGCTCCGGTATTTGCCGCCAAACGTAGACATCCATATGGCACCGTCTTTCTCCAAACATGATCGGAATATATCAATTAACGACGACCTTGGCACAAAATAGCTACGTCTGAGGCTGCTTATATATGTTTCAAAATCTTTCAGGAACTGTGGTGCGGGATAACCAATAATAGTACCATCAAATCTCGGGGCGCGAATAACAGGCATGTAAGGTTTATGATAATTGTTATGCCATCGTCGATTGTTGTTCGATCTGTAATTATTCGTTGGATACCGTTGGAAGCCGCACGCACTGTAGTTGTTTGTTCGATATCTCATCGGTGCACATCGAAATTCATGGCTTGGGAAAAATCCCGGTTGAGCCCCCACGTTGTAACGCATACGTTGTGATGCATACATTTTGTTTGAAATCGGGAAAGTTTTTCTATTTGATTTTTATTTCACAATTGAAGAATTAATACATTTCAAGCGTACATTCAATTTTATACTGCCGTTCTTATCTAAACTCCGTCTGTGCCCCGTCTCCCGTATCTCATGTTCCTGAGAGGAGTTACCTTCATGGATTTCCCTTGCTATCTCAGCTGAGTGCTCGTTACAATCTATTAATCTAACACCAAAAATGATAACTGCTATCATCAATATGATTTGTCTTGTCATCGATTTATCATCCGGCATACGATAACACATATGATCAGAAAATGATACACTGTTCAATTGATGTATCATATCGGTTTATTCGGGATGTCATATAGAATAGAATCATTGTAATCACATTCTGATAAATCACTGATGATGAATTCATGATGCATTGGTGTGATGCAGAAGATATTTCATCAACATAAGAAAATTAAAACACCCTTCGCACACTGCTAATATGCTAATTGTGGTTTCCATAATTAAGTATTGGAATGTGATAGCAGTCAACAGAAAAGAGAAAAGGTCATCTCTAAAAAGGTTTTGCTGAAGAAAGTCGCCGATCGGTTGTTCAAGCGAGGATGAAGTTGGTCGGGAGTCAAATCAGAAGTGTAGAAGACCGCTAGAGTTGACCGTAAAGTTATTCACTCTTCTTGATTTCATTTGTTTACCATATTAGAGTCAACCTTTACAATTGTATTGTTAGAGCAACCGTTGCTAGTTCGTACATTGCGTTTATACAGTTTTTGCAGTGTTGAGTAATTGAACTATCGTTCGTATATCACCTTTTAATGCACCGTAATGTAAAGAAAAATGTAATGCATCAATACATTGGTAAAAGATAAATAATTATTGCATGACAAGTGTGGAATTACTGCATTTCGCATTGCAAAGGTTGATACTCAGTTTAATTCGTGCAATGATATAACGCTTGTGGTTACTTAGGTAGCTAGTTCGGAAATTTCCACACTGCAACTTATCGCCTCACTACCAATGAGGTACAACAGACAATTGTCTGTTAATTAGTGATCGTATAAGATGATAAAGTGGAGGCCATATGCGTGCATGCCTTCATTTAGGCGCATGTAAAATGTACGCATATCGCTTCCACTTCAACATCTTATACGATCACTGGTTGACTGGGTAAACTATCTATGCCATTTTCTCCTCCAGCAGCACAACTTCAGGTGCTCGTCGAAATGCTGCTTCCATCTTTCGATCACCTAAGTCCGTTTATCAAATTCAGAGCCTTCAGGGGGTTTTCATTTGCCATACATGCAAGGATATTTCTCTACTACGAAAAAGGGGAACATCTTATTTTTAATTCCAATAGTGAATTGTACTTTATTGAAACACAAAACCTTAAGCCCATACGCACTGCGCAACATATTCGAGTAGCAGCGCTAGAAGTATACACAGCTCATGCAGTGTAGTGGTGTTCGATAAACTGTTAAGAGTGATAGTGTGTCTGTAGACTTGCATTTTTAGTGAATTCTGAACTCGTAAGAATGTTTGCTTTCGTTGCATTTGCAATTTTTGTTGCTACAGTCTCTTACCCCGTCACTATTTTTCTATATTTTTTTGTCAATGATTGATATTGGATCACACATCATGAGACCTAAAAATAAGTAGGTTTGCGTCGCTACAACGTATATGTAACTTATTGTAGGAGAATCGAATACTAAAAACATAACGGTTGACGAGGGGCGTATCGCCTCAATAGGAAAAAGATTTACACATATAAGCTGATGAAAATATATATAGAATACCGGGTAAGGTTGGGCTGTTTCAGCTTAGTTGCAATGAAGATAGAGAGGGTGATCTTAACATTAAACTACGATTGCATTTGTTTTTTTTTTTACATATAGAAGTATTGTGCTTATTGGATACCAATAGAGCCTCACATTTCCATACACAATCCTAAAATGTTATTCACTTGTGGTTTTCTGTTTGTTTTTCATAATCTTAAACTAAAATAAGTGGGATGATAAAAACGCACGATACCTGCGATTTAGTTTGTAGCTGATGTCAGAATTACGTCCGGGCACCTATAGCAGCTGCGACGTTGGAATTCGTTGATGCTTCATGGCGTGTCGTCTGGGTATGCACTATTGTCACAAATACGATCAATTTCATTCAAATTGGTTACGTTAGCATATGAAACGTAGTTACTATTGATTATAATGTTTTTTGATTACAATTAAACTAATGTTATTGCTCAACTCTACGTGATTAAGTAGACGGTGTTGCTGCGACCGCGAAAGATGAAACTGGGTCACTCCTGAAAATATCAAAAGTGAAAAGAAAGAAATATTCGTGATAGAGATGATGTTGAAAACACGCTTTTTGTTTTCGCAGTGCTGCTCTTGCTGGTTGTATTAACATTATAACCCATTGAATGGAAAAGTAAGCTATGTCGTACATGAGTGATTTCATTCAAGTTACGTTTAGTACTATATGCTCTATATTCCATTCAACGAATTACATTTCTAAAAGGTACAGTTCCTGTTGAAAATATTACACAAACTATTTTTACGTTTAATTAGTGCGCTTATAAATACCTTTTGTCGGGAATGAATGTGTCTTGCAATGGTTTCATTCGTTATGCGATGTTGGTTTTCTGTTCATTGGCGACGACGCGAAATCTCGCGTTCAAATGTGTTAAGAATACCTTTCATATTGATAACGTTTGCAATTATTCTGTATACGTATGTCAAATACCTTTTGGCGTGGCAACAATCAATGCGAAGACTTTGAGCGCCTCCGATCGAATGTGTGTTTTGGAGAGAAGACTCTGATGGAACCCTGGACTTATTTGTAAGACGCAGCATTACAACGATGATGAGACTCGACGGAATTGACGACTGATTGTGAAAAAAATATATTTACTGAATACTAGCTCAATTACCTCAAGACTGTTCCCAGTCAGAATCAGCATTAATTCTTGTACAAAGCAGAGCACACCGTAGCTCCCAACGGCCATTCCATATCCTGGATGAAATGAACACAACATCGTTTGGTTTAAGGTAAGGGGTATGGTTCGAACAATTACCTTTATCATAATGCACAATTGTGGCGAAGCTGTGATACGTGCGGCGGTGATCTATCTTTGCGAACATTCGCTTTCCGCTGCCGACTCCAGATTCTTTTCGTTTTCAGGTAGAAGACATTAGGAGAGCACAACAAATAAACCGAAATCAACCCACAACCGACGCTTTCTGGAGTAACAAAACGGAGTTCAGGTCAAATTATTTGAGAAGAACTTCGTTCGGGTTGTCTTGCTATGTTTACTGAAATAAATTTTGTTGTAGTTTCTACCGAATCTTAAGTTTACCAACTTAAGAACTGCACCAACGATTTTCAACCGAATGCAAAATTCTTTTAATTGTGCTGAAATATTGTCATTATTACCATGCGTGTAGTACCATTGACTGAAAATATTTCCATAATAATAGCTGAGGTTTTTACTAAAATCCTACTGTAATTACTCCAGACAGTTTTTCAGAATTTCCTGCTGTGATTTAAAGATTTCTAAGAGGATTCTTTCAGCAATTTTGAGGACACCTAAGATTGAAATTACTGAAGAAATCCCAGCACGAATTCCTGAAGAATTCTTAGTAGGCATAAATCTGAAGGAATCCTTTTGGTATTCCGAATTTGTATAGAAATACTAGGAGAAACCTCTGGAGCAATCTCAGCAGTAATTTCCCTTCAGGCATTTGTGGAAAAATTCCAAGAGGATTTTACCAAAGATTTCTGGATCATCATCATTGAAGATTTCTGCATAAATTCCTCCAAGAGTTATTCTTGGCATTATATCGTGGATTTCTCCAAGAATTCATTCCGGAATTCCGCTAGGTAATACTCTAGGAATGCCCACTGGTATTCCTGCAGAAGTTCTTTCTGTAAATTTTATAGGGATTTCTCAAAAAATTTCTTCACAAATTCCTTATGTATTTCCTCCAGAGATTTTCCCAAGGATTCCTTTTGGAGTTCATCCAAGAATTCCTCTGGGATGACCTCTGGAAATTCTTGCTGGGATTTCTCCAGTTATTCATGAAGAGAATCATCCAGCTTTCCATGCTCCTGCTGTAATTTCTTTATGGATCCATCAAAGAATTCCTTCTGAATTTCTCAAAAGATCTTTCTGGGAGTTTCTTTTCGTAATCTTACCGGAAATCCTCTTCAGATTCCTTTGAGAATTTCTGTTGGATTGTTTCTGGGCCGCTGTGTGGATTTCTCCAGGCTATCGTGGTTGGAATCCTCTCTAAGAAGTCTCGCTGGGATTCTTCAAGCGATTTCTGCTGGAAATCCTCCAGGAGTTTCTGAAGAACTTCTAATAAATGCTTTAGAAATCCTTGAGATTCCTCCGAAAATTTCTACAGGATTTGCCCTTGGGATTTCTCTTAAGTTCTTCCATGAATACCTGCTATGATTCCTTCAGAAATTTCTTCTAGGAATGGCTCTTTGTTTTCCAGTAATTATTGCTGGCATTCCTTAATAATGTCGAAACACTAAAAAAAGTTATGAAAGCAATGCCCGCATCATTGAAAAACAGTCAAAAACGGAAACGAACCTCCAATTAGGCCAAATTTTGCGGCACGCGCCTTTGTGTATATATGCAGGCGTAAACTCGGATGCTGTTGCATGTCGTTGCCGGTACGCATGGAAATGTGTGGGGAAAACGTGGCTTAATTTACAAAACTGCAGATAACTTTTGAAAGGAAAAAAAGACATCTCTAATTTTTTGATATGTTATATATAAATATCTCAGCTTTCAATTGATGCAAAAATTTTGAAAATCGGAGGTTGTCCTCATGGCGAAAAAAATGTTTTGGTGTAAAAATCCAAGATGGCGGCCAAAATTAATATGGCCGACCTAACTTTTTATTATTGTAAATAGTAGCTCTATCTTTCCTCTTTTCAACAACAATTCGTTTTGAGGTGTTTTTTGGAGAAACTTTCGAGTTTAACGGTTGACCATTAACAGCCATCATTTGACCAAAATCGAGGGGTCTGCAAAAATTGATGTGGTTTTAACTAACGGGGAGCCCATCAATTTGAGTAACCAAATACATTTTTCTTACTTTTTTAGCGAGGGCTTTCAGAAAATCGGCACCTTAAACATTTTTGAAGACAAGGTGTAAATAGTGGGCCGGTCTCAGCGAGAGTTACCCGACTAATAAACTACAGCAAGAATTGCTGGAGGAATCCCAGCAAGAATGTAAGTTCTTGAAAGAATCCTTGCAGACATGGAATTTCTGAAGGAATCCTAGGAAAAATATCTGAATCAATGGAATGCGGGAATTCTTTACAAAATTCCTGGAAGAAGTGATGAAGACATTCTTGAAGAAATACCTGGAAAAATCACAGATAGAATTCCAGGAGGAACTCCAAGTGGACTCCTTGGAGTAATCCCTGAAATTCCTGGATTCCATATCCTTTCTGTGATCCTTCAAAGATTTCTCTAGGTATTCCTATAGGAATTCATCTTGCGATACCTCCAAAGTATTTTTCAATGATTCCTTCAGGAATTTCTCTTAATATCAGCAGATATTTCTAGGAATACTTTAGGTACTCTTGCAGGGATGCGCTGACTCAGGCCAATACGGGTTTAAAAATTAAATTTCGCAATTCTTAGAAATACAGTCAGTGTTGTAAGTTTATCTTGCTAAGTGTTTTTATCCGAAAGTTGCTTCAAAGCAGATTCTCAAAGATTCTTCACCAAGCATAGGTTCGACGCGATGAATACTAGCCCAAAGATCTCAAAGATTGTCTGCGGATAAGTAACAAGTCCGAACTAACAACATATGATGGCTCCAGGGAGGAACACGCTCAGAACGGAAACATCTCATTTAACATGTATTCGATGTAACAACTACAGAAGAATAAAATTTGAGGATAAATCGATCCAATGCAGAAATACTCGAAGGGGCAACGTTAATGAATGCACTAAGAAGCATGCGTGAATCTAAGTCAATCTTAGCAAAACAGCAACAAGCACCAAATAAATTTAAATAATAATCAACATTTGGTGGCTCCAGAGAGGAACATATCAAAGATTGTCTGCGGATAAGTAACAAGCCCAAACAGTGAACAACCAAATGCCTGGAGAAATTCCTAAGACAGCTTTTGAATTATTGAATAACTTCAGTGCGATTCCTGAGAGAATTTTTGGAAAGACTCCGGGGGAAATTTTCGGGACATCACTGAGAAGCAAATTCTGCTGGAAATTCAGGAAATTTCTTGGGAGATATATACTTGGACATTTTGGATGTTTTGATACGCCTGCAAACCCTAACTATCTAATTAATCTGTCTTCAAATGTCATGTTCGCGTAGACTTTTGTAAAGCAGTTAGTTATTGCGTTTGTATTTACTCACGCCAATGGCGCTGATTATGAAAGTGCTTATCTGAGTGTCGCGGACTGACTCAATATGCTCTCTCAGCGGGAGCCAAACATCTGGAGCCAAACATTGAAGATTGAGGTTATGTTAAACCTTTTTGAACCTGTGTAATTGATTGAAGAGTATTGTTATCTAGGTGCTGCGGATGTAATCAAAACTGTTGTCACGATATCTCCATTTGCCGCTGTCAAGCCGTTGTAAAGCGAGGAGAAGGATAAACATTGTTTTGAGCCTATTTCAGCTAATTTTTTAACAACTATCCATCAAAATTTCCATCGCGAATGGAAAATTATAAACTTATAACACGAGAACAAAATTGGAATAATGGTGGATTGATCATGTTTACCATTTCCGAACAGCGTCGCGACGGCGTGTTTGACAACCGCGCTGAGAGAGGTGGTTGCAAGAAAATTGAACGCTCGTGCGTGTTTACAAGCTGTGTGCCGGGAGTGTGTAGGTGTGTGTTAGCTAGCTTGAAAAATAAAACCGCTTCTATTCGCACCACTCAGGTGCTTATTTGTCTAACCCTTTGCAGCATGTTCATACCTGAGTGGTGCGAATAGAAGCGGTTTTATTTTTCAAGCTAGCTAACACACACCTACACACTCCCGGCACACAGCTTGTAAACACGCACGAGCGTTCAATTTTCTTGCAACCACCTCTCTCAGCGCGGTTGTCAAACACGCCGTCGCGACGCTGTTCGGAAATGGTAAACATGATCAATCCACCATTATTCCAATTTTGTTCTCGTGTTATAAGTTTATAATTTTCCATTCGCGATGGAAATTTTGATGGATAGTTGTTAAAAAATTAGCTGAAATAGGCTCAAAACAATGTTTATCCTTCTCCTCGCTTTACAACGGCTTGACAGCGGCAAATGGAGATATCGTGACAACAGTTTTGATTACATCCGCAGCACCTAGATAACAATACTCTTCAATCAATTACACAGGTTCAAAAAGGTTTAACATAACCTCAATCTTCAATGTTTGGCTCCCGCTGAGAGAGCATATTGAGTCAGTCCGCGACACTCAGGTTCATACACTATGGTACCGTCAAACGGGGTGACTTGCAACGGCGGGGTGACTTGCAACACTTGATGTCTTCTGTCTATGTTTATCAACAAAACATAAAAATCGGACGTTTACATACCAAAACTCATTTGAACTATGAAGTGCACTACACATACTATCTGAGTAGTAGCCACGATTTTCACTTTTATGAAAATAGTACCAACAAAATATTCATAAATTTAACATTAGTTTGAAAAAGTAACAAAAATGTGAGCCTCGAATCGTTACCTGCAAAAGAATGAAAACAATATTTCCCAAAAATAATATTCTATATGCGGATTCTATACATAATGAGCTATATGAATTTCCATTTTACTTTATAAAAATATTACAAAATCTTTGTTATATTCATATGTTTTGAAATATTGTACCTAGACGGGGTGACTTGCAACACTCATTTTCTTAACAATTCAAAGTCCAGAAAAACGAAATATTGTTGTTTAACTAATAATTCACCAGCAAAAGTCTGAAGGATCATCATATGAACTGAAAAATACATTAAAATTTATATTAAATTAACAATTAGTAACTTGGTGTTTTTGAGCCCAATATTTCCATATAAAAATTCACAATGCAATTTCCTATGTAAAAACGAATGTAAAAATAAGTATGTCAGCCCAAACAATATCACAATAGTAGCAAGAATACTTATCAAATATGCTTTAAACTAAAAATTAATACCTGCTTGTTTGAAAAGGGATTTACATTGGGTGTTGCAAGTCACCCCGCACGACGTCATGTATCAAAAACGACCTTATTTGGCTTTTTCAAGATGAAAAAATAAATCAATCTATAACTTGTTCACTCTATTTTATAGAGGGACCGGCTATTAAAACTATTACAAATAGTTTGAATTTTAAAATTAAGTTTAATCAACATTTTTTGCTAGTTGAAGCTGAAAAGTGTTGCAAGTCACCCCGTTTGACGGTACATAGCAAGAACAAGCCAAAACTCATTACAATTCGACCTGAATCCGTTCTATTTTTAACATACTTTAAACACCAGAAAGATTTAGACACGTCACAGAAATGATAGGAAATACCTGGTATTATGAGTTGCGTTGCTGTTACCATCGAATGATTGGCACATTCGATAGCGACAGTACGACACGGTTCTGCTTCACGCCCACGGTACCGAAGACTTCTCAACAGATCATCCTGAGTAAAACTTTCGAAAAAAAATATAACTTTGATTCAACTGAATGTACCTCTCAATCCTCGCGATTCGCGTGCACGGTAATCCCTGATCATTCGCGACAAGGGACAACTCAGGGATGTTGACCCAACCGTTCTAGCTTCGAGCTACAAGTTTAGCAGAAAATGTTTACTGAGAAACATTTTGAAATTTAGGAAAAAGTACCTTTCATGCGACTTCTTCGCCTTCTTAGGAGGATTTCAACTCCAAAGGAAACATAACTGGAAGGATAATTGAATCGACGTTAGGGTAGTTTTCTGATCGTGATTGTATACCTGTCGTGCGATTGAAATTCTCCGCAAATTCTCCAACACGATTCACCTGCAAGGGATCTTCAGTTTGTCTGTTTCTATCTGAGAACACTAACCTGTTCGGGGAAATGCAACGACCCTCAACAAGACACACCTCAGCCTATACGAATATGGCGTCGAATGGAGTGTAACTGTATCACATTTACGTTTTCATGTTTCTCTGATATGTTTACGCTTTAGGATTATATGACACAGAAAACACATTCGACGATGAAAGAAAACGCAAAAGAAAGATCGATTAGATTTTTGATATTGTACAAACCGACTTACCTGGTGAAAGGCTGATAGATTATTAATTGTCTATAAGTTTTTTTCTGTAGCTTGGGATACCTCTTAATCCGATTATTGTTTGCCGGGTCGAACGTAGAACTGCTAAAACTACTACTAGTAAACAGAAACGGCATCATGACGACAAAAAGATTGTTCTCGGGCTGTTGGTTTAGTGGCTGCGACTTCTGCTGCGGTGGCGTTCAGCTGAAATAATTTAAAAAAATAATAATATGGCAAAACACAATTAAGTAAGTAACCTTACATCTCTTATATTGCCGTTCATAATCACGATCTCCACGATCTCGATCACGCCTTTCGTGTCGCTCGTAGTCTCGATCTCTAAAATCCCGCCGGTCGCGGCGCCTATCGTCCCGCTTGAAGCGATCGTCACGATCTCTGAAACACAAAAAATAATATTACATTGGTGTTTATACTTTACGTAAATTTTACCAGTTCGTCAATTGAGTTTTTGAATTAAGAAAAAATTTAATGTATTAATTTTATGAAAGAGCACCTTTTTCTGAGTCACTATGATTTTTTTTTCAGATTTTTAGAACTGTGTTTTTTTACCTAAAATCAATTTCAAAGAGATTTTTTGAAATCACCTTTTGACAGCTGGGCAACTGTTTGACAGCTTCGCTCAGTACAAAGTGCGACGAGGGGTGATTCGACAAATCGCTCCCATACAAACTTCAAATTGATTTTTAAACAGGTTCCCGGACTCCAAAATTCATGAAAATTTGGATTTCGGCTCAGTTTGACATGCAGATTTAGAATATCGAATAATCTCAACACCGTTAAAGAAGCCAATTGAATTTAATCAAAAAGACGGAAACGAAAATTCCCCGAATTTCCCAGGTTTTCCCAGAAGGGAATTTCGAAAGTTAATAATTAAAAAAATAACCCAAATTTTAGAAAAATTCATAAATTGTTGAATAGTAAAAATATGAAGGGCAAAAAAGATTTTTCATCCAATAAATTCCACTAAATAGCTGAATTCATCCAAGATTTTTTTATGCGAAATTGTTTATTTCTATAGGTTTTTATTCAAGAGTTTTGTTTTTTGACATTTAAATTCCATACATAATTTTGAAGCTGAACTTGGTTGTCTATTATCTGTGCTTGTTGAGATTTTGAATTTTTTTCATGATTCTGCTTCGAATTCCTTCCTCCCTGCATTTCTACGGTAATTTCTCTAGTTGTGCATTGGGATCATTTGACACAGACAGACAAGTTTAGCGTGCACTACATCATCGTGATGAGCATCAGCCAATGCACGAAGAAGGTTAAAAATTGTGTCACAATTTCTCGCAGAATTCGCGAGTTCTTTTCTCCCGGAGATCCTTTCAAAACTAATCCAAAGTTCCTTTAGGAATCCCAGGAAAAAATATCAAGGAGGAACTCTGAAAACCACGAAGTGAAAGGCCACGAGGAAACCCAAGAGAAATAGCGGAAAACTCTCCATAAGAAATTCTGTAAAAATCTTGCAAAAAATCAGAGAGAAACTGTTGGAACAACACTTAGAACAAATTATATTGAAAATCCTCGTCACGAAATCATAATCGCCCAATGCTAACCATACTGTATTTGGACGAGCCACCACTAGATGGGAAACGAGTAGTGTGATGTCTATTCCTCTGTGGTTTTTCTCTGGATTTTGCAAGATTTTACAGAAGTTCTTTCAGGGATTTCTTCTGGGAAGTTTTCCTCCATTTTTCTTGGTTTTTCTCGCGGCCTTCTCTTCGTGGTTTTCAGAGTTCCGCCTTGATATTTATTCTAGAAATTATTCCTAAAACTTTTTTTTTAGATATTCCACTTTTGCTCAGGATTTCTTCTTAAGTTCCTCTCGAGATTTTTCCAATAAGCCCTACCAGATTTAATTTGGATTTCTTCCTATATTTCTCCGGGAATTTCTTACAAGAAATTTCGTAGGTTATCCCAGGAGACATTCCAAAGAAAATCTCCCGCAAGAACTTCTGTAGCAACTATTAAAAAATCCCAAAAGGAGCATCCAGAATCTCGCGACAATTTCTGGTAGGGATTCCGAGAAGAGCTCTGGGAATAATCTTGAGAAAACTTGTAAAAAATATTCCAAGACTGCAAGAAGTCCGGCAAACAACAATAAGGTAAAACCTGGAAAAAGCTCCAAAATCACTGGAAGAACTCCATGACAAATATTAGCAAAAGCTCCGGCGGAAATCCCAAAGACACTACGCAAACAATCTTAGGAAAAAGTCCAGCGTAAATAAAAAAAAACTTAGACATCTAGGACCAATCTCGGGAGGAACTCCAAGAAAATCTCTGGTGACACTTCAAAACAAATCCCACAAAAACCTTTGGGAAATATCCCAGCTGAAACTGCTGTAGAAATCCAGAGAGAAACTCTGGTCACAAAAATTGCTTGAAAAAATTATAACTTCAGAAGAAATGCCGGGAGGAGCTCCAGGGCAAAATCTATGAAAAACACTTCGAATCTCCGCAAGTGAACTCTAGGAGAAATCTGAAAAATAATATCTGTATCTACTGTGGGAGACATCATGAAAAGTCTCAAGAGGAACACCGAAAGGAACAGCGGAAAATCTTCCAACAGGAATCCTGAGAAAAACTCCAGGAGGAACTACGTGACAATTTTTGCGATATATCCATAGAGAAACTATTGCACTATTGTAGAGATAGAGATTTCGGGATAAATCTTGGTAGAAATCCGACAAACATGTCTTTGGGCAAAACGCAGGAGGAATCACACGAGGGACTTGGGGAACAATACCGGGAAAACCTCTGGCAGAAATTCTGAAAGATCCCCATGAAAAACTCCAGGAACAATCGGTCGGAATTCAGGAATTTTAGAAAATTCAAAAGAATAATTTTTCGAATCTTTAAAAAATGGTGGTAGGAATTCGGAAGACTCTTCAGGGGAAATATAAAAAGGAATGTGTACCAAGAATGGCGTGAAAACATATGGAAGGAATCTTATAAGAAACCGTAAAGAAAACCTGACGGAATTTCTGGAAAAATCTTTATGACGGAGTTTCTAGATGAATTTCAACTTCCATATTCATCCGCACCAACATGGAACTTGCAGCATCTTATCGGAAACGTCGGCTTGCCGGTAGGGACGAATGACCAACAGGTTAAAAGTCCCTCGAAATATCAAAAACACACGCACAGTCAGTGTTTAGAACGCGACGAAATTATTAGCAAATTATGGAGCGCAAACCATATCGCAATAATTCGAACCAATCATAAGTAATGATCCTTAAAAAACAAGCATCAATAATCCATCCCACAACAACCAAACAAGTGAACCAGGTAGAGATTCGATCCTTGACGATTCCACCATTCAACCCAAGAAAGAGATCGAACGAAAGAGAAAGTGTCGATAATAACACTTGTCATACGGCGCACGCCCGGGGTAGATGCAGGGTCCGATCCGTTCATACTTATTATGCGCCGGCCGTACTCGAGCCAGGTACTCGTATAGTTCTGGATACACGCAGTGTACAGTTGAGAAAGGAAAGGTGTAGGACACGATTGCAATAATATGCTCCGGTCAGGCCAGAACTAGAGCTAGGATCTTGTAATAGTCTGGATGCACGCAGTGTACGCATCGGGAAAGGAAAGGCGTAGGGCACGATTGCATTATTATGCGCCGGTTAGGCCAGAGCTAGAATTTCGGTGAAATTCTAAGAAGGTATGTGTCCGCCACGACAACAATCGGTCAAGGCCAGTGGCTGGGTTACATAAGGACAGACTTGTTAGAATCCCAAAATGGCCGCCACAATGGTCGACTTTGGTACCTACTCACGATTTCGAGGGCACAAATCTCTGCGTAAACAAAACCAGCGCACCTGAACTTCTTATTTTAAGCTTATTACGAGTGAGCAAGAACAGAATAATGAAATGCACTGTGTGAATCTTATTGTTTCTTGAGATTTGTGCGTTTGAAATTCTGATGCACTGTTGAAGCGGAATTTCAAGACGTTTGTCCATAATAGAAAGAATAGGTGGGAAGGAATAAATGCATCCCAACGTCGAGAAAAAAGGGCTGATGCCCACGAAATTGAAAGATCGTAAAATTGGAAATTTATTATCAAGCGTGACAAAAATACCTGAAAAACAATTGTACCATTTGCCGTCCCTTCGCATTCTAGAATTAGGTTCGAAACTAAGATATATAAGGCAATTCTCGAAATACAGGCAGTAACGTTTTAACATCGAACCGGTAAACATCGTTCCTCGAAAGAAATACCTTTGGTAAGGCCAACGATCAATTTTCATTCAGATTAAATGGAACTGTAACATTCTGGGAAAGACCATCTTCCACGAACTTCCACCGTCAGGTACTAGCCTGATAGTCTGAAGGATCTAAAAGATTGATCTTCCCGGTTGCAGGGTAAATCGTCTACCTCGAGCTTCCACCGTCAGGTACTAGGCGTACTAGCCTGACAGTCTGAAGTATCCAGAAGACTGATTCTCCCAGCTTCCGCGCCAAGGCAAGTACGCGTAAGGCTGTGCTCCTTTCGATCATAGATTACTCGTCCAGGCGAGTATCGTTTCGACGGAGTAGAGTTTCACGCTAGAAGGTCTTACGGGCAGCCTCGACCTCCACTTTCAGTTACTAGGTATGCTAGGCTGATTAGTCTGAGAAACGTACTGCCTATGATCGCATAACCGTCCCATATGAATAGGAAACCCAGCAAAGATGGGACTGATATGCGATCATGGGCAGCGTAGGCAATACGTTGGATCTTCGAACAACAACAATCCGGATACGGACACGCGTTAATAAGATCTCGTTCCCCTTCGATTGTGGATTACGCGTTTAGGCGGGTATCATTTCGACGGAACAAGGTCTTATTCTAAGGAAGGTCAAGTGGACTACTTCACTCTCCACTTTCAGTTACTAGGCATACTAGGCTGATTAGTCTGAGGGCTGAAACAGTACGCTTTACTTTCGTGTGTCGTCTAAATCACACCAATGGACTACCCGCTTTGCGCGCAGCCACAGTTGATCAGCAGGAGTAAATCAATTTAATTTTGTATGGCGAAATGCATCTAAACTCGAATTACTTGAAATAGAAAGCTTTTCCCGAAAAAATATTTGGTAGCCTTGATAGCGGTCACCATTGTGCACAACCACTAGGGGTAGGCGGGGCAATATGGACACCCTAAGGTTTTTGCCAACTTTACCTGGCAAGATGTCAAAAAAGATCAGTTTTTTGATACATGTATCCTTTTAAAGTCTATTTAGCATCTATTGCATAAGAATGCTCACGAAGAAAAATGATTTATCCACTTCAAAAAATGTTATGAAAAATGTTAGTTTTTCATGACCGTCTTCAAGCATACGGGGCAGAATGGACACCCCCATGGGGCATTATGGACACCATGAGACTTTTACGAATTTCGTACATTATTTACAGCTATAAAGTAATTTCATTACAAAACAACTATTATGGATGAATAATACGCCGATGTAGTTCATTTTTGTTCAGTTAATTCAAATTCAGGCTGTTTTGGGTAAAGCTTCGTTATTGTCGGCATGTACAGCTGTGCCTAGAACAACTATTTTCCACTGCTGTCGGTTTTTGACCAATTTGTTTCTCCCTATGTCTACTATAGTGAACATTTAACCGAAAATATACTGAAATCGAAGAATTTGGTTGGTTTGTGATTTAGGTTATATTTTTCCCTTGCCGCTTCTTTCAAAAAGGTGAGTGTCCATTTCGCCCCGGCAGCAGAAGATATTTCCAAACTTGATTTTTGATATAATAAAGAAGAAAATGTAAACATGTAGATACAGCAAAACTACTTGCATGTGTTCTAGAAATATCAGGTTTTAATCGACCTGCAATAAATTAATCACTAAATCTTATTTTAGATGGCGTGAAAATTATAATTTCCATGCACAAAAAACGGAGGACGCTACTTTTTTGTGTAAAATCAAGTATAATTTTAATTTCGAATGTTTCTTTCCTTAAACTATGTTTTAGACAAATGGACTATATTCTCCATTCATTAAAAGTTCAAAAAAGTTCGCATATTTCAAAATATTGAGGGTGTCCATTCTGCCCCGGGTGTCCATATTGCCCCGCATACCCCTACCAAATATTTTTTCGAATAATGTGTTCCACTTCGAGAAATTTGCCTTTAGATGGTATTCGCCATACAATATTTTTGCGATTTACTTTTAGCGATTTTTCGCGCATAGAAGCTAGCGCCACATTGGTCGATGCGGAGAGTAGGAAAACAGCCGATGTAGTTAATTCATTTCGTCAGGCACTTCTTGAAGTAACCTGATCGATTCGCGAGCGATTTGAAATGAATTAACTACATCGGCTGTTTTCCTACTCTCCGCCCTCCGACCAATGTGGCGCTAGCTTCTATGCGCGAAAAATCGCCAAAAGTAAATCACAAAAATATTGTATGGCGAATACCATCTAAAGGCAAATTCTTCAAAGTGGAACACATTATACGAAAAAATATTTGGTAGTGGTTGTGCACAATGGTGACCAATATTAAGCCTACCAAATATTTTTTTCGGGAAAAGCTTCGTATTTCAAGTAATTCAAGTTTAGATGCATTTCGCCATACAAAATTAAATTGATTTACTCCTGCTGATCAACTGTGGCTGCGCGGAAAACAGAGAATATAGAAGCCACCGCCCAAGTGGCGCGATTCCCTACACGGAGAAACTGAAAAACTCAAAATTAGGTACTTTTAAACTCAATTTTGAGTTCTTTTTCATCTCCCTTTTCATGCGCTCTTTCTGTTGTTGTCAGAGAGTGAAGAGAGAAACAGCCCAACTTTTGCAGTTCCGTGCGTCAAGCAAAAACTGAGTTTCTAGCACAGTACTCAAATTTGAGTGAATACAATCTAGTCAAAATTTCGGTTAAGTGGAAAAAACTTAAAATTAGGTATTTTTTTCACATGGAAGCAAGCGGGAACAACCCAACAAAAACATCGATTCCATCAACTCAAAATTGGCTTGACGCACGCAACCCCGAAGTTGGGTGGAAAGAACTCACTTTTGGGTAGTTTCGTCTCTCCGTGTACATAGGAATTCTAAAGTGAAGGAAGGAATTCTAAAATGAATAAAGGTTTTTGTGATACATATAGCTCAAGAGGGAATGTTAGGAGACTCTGAAAGGGTTTATGGTGGTAATTTCATGCGGTTTGGGACTAGAATCTGGTGAAGTTGGGGTTTTTCCAGAATTCCTTCCAGGATTTTTGCAGAAACTCCTTCTGGGATTCTACAGGGTTTCCTTGAAGCATTTCTCCAACAATTTCTTGAATTGCTGAAGAAATTTTTGAAGGAATCTCGGGAAAAAAAAGTCTGAAGGAATAAAGAAAATAACTTTGGTGGTATTCCGGAATATATCCAGCTAATACTCCTAGTGAAATCTAAGAAAGAAAATTCTGGAGGAATTCCAGAAATAACTTTGGGTGGGGAGGTATTATTCGCGGAATTCTAAGAGATAATGGAGGAATTCTTGTAGGATTGAATCGAGGAATACCGGAAGAAGTTTCTGGGAAGAAATCCTGGATAAATCCTAGAAGAATCCAGGAAAGAATTCCTGAATGAATCCAAAAAACAATTCCTGGAGAAATCTCAGAAGCAACTCCTGGACGGGTTTTGACAGAATGCCGGAAGAAATTCTTGCAGAAATCTCGGAATAAATATCTGAGTGATTTCCGGAAGGAATTCCTGAAGGAAACCCAGAAGAAACACCTGGAGGAATCGAGGAAGAAACTTCTTTAGGAAACCCAGAAAGAAGTTCTGATGGAATCTCATGATATAAAAGATATTCTGGTTGAAATCCCTGGAGTGGAGAAATGTCCGAAAAAAACTCATGGGAGAAAAGAGAAGAAGAAAACCTTTAAAGAACTCCTGAAGGAAACCATGGATTAACTCAGTGGCTAAGTGGAGTATTTTCCGTTTGATGAAAAGCGTTTCCAGACTGGAGTGCGAAGCAAATCGAATCACTCTAGTCGAGGCTTGCGGAACGCCTAGGCGACTCACACCGCTTAGAATACGGCCACAAAGTTTACACACATTTTCATCCATATGAGATCTATAGATATCTAGATATGTGCAAACTCGACCAAACCTAAGTACGTTTTCAATAGACGTAGTGTATTTTAGCCTGCTTGAGCTACGGTTTTAATCTGTTGCATCCAAAAACACATTTTTAGCATCGCAAAAGGATTATGCAAGTAACATTTGATTTCAAAGCATACAATGAACTTGTTCATTAAACTAACGTGAAAAATAAGAGATCAATACCTTAAATTCGATTGAAAAATAAAAAAGTGAATCGATATTACTTTCTTCCCGTAGAACCTTTGTCAACTCATCTAAAAATTTCTCGTCTAGCCCTGTAGGCTAATGCTTAGTTATACAAAATTTATAAAAGACAATGAGCACAGTCTTTCATCAGAGGCTGCATAGACTGAACAGAACATTAACACTAAACAACGGATACCATCCGGTGGCCAAATGGAGAATTTTATGTTTGACGAAAAATTTTGTTCAACTGGAGAGGTAACCGAATCCATATTTCGAGGTGTCAGGCTAATTAGCCGCCAAAAACCGCTCATGACGAATGAAACAAATCTGCCGGTTATAACCACAGTCACCCTAGCTATGGTCTTGCTTTATGGAATATTGTAAAAGGCTGAAATTTTGACTCGTTATCAATCACAGTTGCTTTTCAGATCTGTACAAATTTGCATTTTCAAGATATAGGTTTGGAAATGTGTTGATGACGATTCCAAAAATTCGAGTCGGATCTTCAACATGAACTTCAAAGAGTTAGGCACCCCTAAATTATAGAAACAACATTTCACCAGATTTTACATGCACTTTCATGCCCAATTAAGGAGGTCTCTGATCACGACAAAAGTTTTTTTTTGTCGAACAGTGTTATTTACAAACTACTTTGTTCGAACAATTCAAGAGTTTACACTTATTGAACAGGTAGACTTGAGGTAAGGGAGTCGCCACTGTTCATCACTGGGCGAGCTTGACACAAGTTATTGGTACCTAACTGAAATTTTGATTGGCAGATGCTCACTACCATGAACAACCTGAATAAATTACTTTATACGTGTAAACCAATGATAGCGAAAACGGGCAATGCAACCTGATGCTGATGCGCTAATCCCTTCTTGGTACCTATATTTACCTCGGTCTATGATCATCCCGACGTCGGTCACGTCTACGATCATCATCTCGTCGACGCTCATCAGGGCGTGGAGAAGGCTTCTTCCTTGCCTCCATCATTTCCTCAACCGCCTGCCTCAATTTCGAATAACTGAAATAGTCGACAAAATTAACAAACAAAAAAATGCTGCTTATGCACGTAATTTGCGTACCCTAAATGTTGCTTCCCGGTAAGATGATCATCGATTCGTTGCTGAGCATCACCCACTATAAGGAATGCACCGCAAACCTGACACACTTCCATTTGCTTTTCCTGCGATGCGGCGTATTCCGCCGTGACGGACCATCCGTTTGATTCGTGCTGTTTGATCAGTTCGTCCTTCTCTTCCTTGAGCTGATCGCTCATTTGCATCAAGCTCTGAAAAATAAAACCGAAATTAATTCCCATCTCATCCCAGAACGCAATGCGCTATGAACAACTGTACCTGTGCCTGATCCACATCTCCCCGGATTCCAGCTTCCTCGGCTTCCCGCAACAGCTTCTCAATCTTCTCGTTCATGGTGTTGATCTGCTCCTGCTGCTTGGAAACCGGGCGAGCCTCCAGTTTGCTGTTCATCAGAAGAAGTCTTTGCTGACCTTTCACAATCTTCCGGTCGACTTCGTTGATCATGTTGGTGCAGAACCGGAGGAAATCTTCCTCGTACTGGATCTTCTTGCGGCACTGTTTGGCCGCGTCGAACAGCTTTTTCGCCTCCTCATCGTGTAACTTTCCGCACTGGCCCAAATCTGCCCGCGTATTGACGAACAATTCGTGTGGACAGAATTTGACCATGAAATATGTACAGAACTGAAAATAGAACGCCAATGCGCACAATGAGCAACAACATAAACACCCTTACGTAATTCACAAACGAACGCACCTCCTCGTCTTCCCAGTTGAGTTCTTTGGTTTTAACCGAAGGATCCAAATTCCGATTCCGACCCATCAGTTCGTCCAGCAGTTGCCTCGCGACATCCATGATTGCAGCTTTGTTTGGATTGTCTCCTTCTTCTTTGCTTCTTCACCACACACCTAACTGGTGCCACTTAAAATCGATTTTTTTCCACTATTCTTTGCAGATTCCTTTAGAAATACACATACAATGTGTTACCGTTTGTACAGTGCACAAAATAGCGGTATTTTAAAGCAAGTAGAAGCACTATTTTTGCAAAAATTTGCAATTTTTCGAGCGAAAAATCCCCGTTCAACAACGCGATGAAAATTTTCCTTGCCTTTTTCCGTTTTGAGCTTCGAGAGCTGTCAATTTTTATGGATTATAGAGACAATTCAGCTGAAAGACCGGCGATTGTCAATACCACAGTTGATGTCTTGCCAGGATTTTTAATTCAGGGAATGACACTTCCTTTGCTAATAACCAGAAAAATCCGCATTTATCCGTTGCTACCGTCGCTACCGTGTCTAACTGCTGCTCAGTTAGCAGCGGTTAGCGATGATTAGGAACGGATAAATCTCGCGTTACATTTGAAAAGGGCCTATCCCTAAAATATAAACAAATCGATTTTGATACCTTTCCATACACTAAAGATATTTTCCGTATATGTTTTATGTGTGAACCTACATAATTTTTTGCAATAAGCCTTCATTAATGATAATTATGTCCCGGAACATAAAAGATATACGGTTTGACACAAATAAAATTCATTATCGAAACGGAATGAAATTTATGTGTCGTGATTAATGAAATTTATGTGTGAGTTTTATGACCTTTATATCCCGTGTTTCAATAACCATTATGAGCTGGATACAAATGAAATTAATATTTTGTGTTTTCATTTGTTATCGAATTCGAAATATAATAAAACACAAGAACTTAATAGATAATATAGCTTTTAATAACATCTTTTGCATAAATAATGTTGCTGCCGATGCTGAACATACACGAAAATGAGTCCGTGAGTTTGCGGGAGGTTGAGTTAATTGGGTTCGCCGGAAATCTTCGAATGATGAAGGTGATGATTCGTCGGCTTCTAATGGACTGCATTGCAGCGATGATCCGGGAACTGAATTGCGGTTTTCCGTACTAACGTTCTGTTCGGAGCCATCCGCTGCTAGTTTTAGGCGACGACCCGGAAAGCAATTGCGGGGAGCAACAGCAGCAAGAAGCACAACGAATTACTTTACCGATTGTGTCGGATGTTTGAAGCAAGCGTTGTTAGTCTCTACCAACTGCTGCTGGAGGTTTCCTATTTTCCGGCGTTTCCTGTAAACTACTTAAAGTTATTTTTGCATATCGAAATCTTTTATTATATTTACTTACATTCTTGGGGTTTAGCACTATCAGCCTCCGAATGTTTCTTTGTCCCACTATCGAGTCCGCAGGCGGAAAAGTTCAACCCCTGCAAATCGGTCAAATAATCAAACATAACAGTTATGTGTGAACTATTATAATTTTTAACTATAACAAACACTCTTATAATTTGTATGTTCGATCAAACATAAATGTGAAATGGATCGACATAGCATTTGTGTTTACACTAATAAAAATAATCTTCGTGCAGCCTTATGAATTGTAAGAGCGTCAACCTTATAAACTTAAAGTTTGCAATTTTATCAGTGTATATTGCAATCATTTTTTTTTTGCCAGAGATAGGCATCATATTTTATAACCATTTGAGGCTCCGGTTTTAAATTAATAATGTTCAACTAGATTATAAATTCACACTTTTGTAAATCGTCTTTAATACACCTAGGATCACTACAATAAGCACAGTAGTAGAATTAAAAGGAATTTGCTCGTCCTTTATAGTTTTTCTTTAAAAGAGTTATTCATTTTTTATTTTCTTTTGCAAAAGTGAAGTATTAGTGAAATGTTTTTAAATTAAACTAGAGTCTGAAGTAACAAGTTCTACTAAAAGCTCTAAAGTAATAGTAAAGACACTATGTATATCTGACGTTAGGTTTCTCGTATGGTTTTGGAGAATGTGGATATTTCGGTTAGAAAAGGATATGTCATTCCCCTTGGCGCCATGCGGTACTTTTTAGCGGAGTTATTCTTTTCATAGGGTTCTCATTTCTGCCACCAGATGCGGAAGGACCGCTAGCTTCCATCAAATAAGCCGTCAAATGATGCACCCAGCAAAAAATAATGTTTTTACCAGAGGGAATGACACTTCCTTTGCTAACCAGAAAAAGCCGCATTTATCACGCAAAAACGGCTACGCTCAAAAATGTGTTCGGCCTGCACATTTTTAGTAAACATCCATGCCGCACATGACTGTGTTCGAAACACACATTTTTTTAAAATTGCTCGTACGCTCATATGAGCATGTATTTTGCAATAATTTCGACATAGCAACCTCACTGGGTTTATAAACCACCTTCAAATACCGAAAAATATTGATATTTTGCAAAAAATGTGAGCGTGCGAGCAATTTAAAAAAATGTGTGTTTCCAACACAGTCCCTGTGCGGCATGGGCGCTACTCAAAAATGAGAGCTTTTATTTTAGAGAGATCCGTTGCTAACCGTCGTTAACTACGTCTAACCTAGGACAACTAGTCAGCCCAAAAGAGACCAATTTGGGGACCAATAATCTTAGCAACGCGGAAAAACAAGACAGCAAGCTGTGAAATTAGACAGAGAAGTTGCAGGTGTCACATCCTATCCTAGCGTCTAACTACTGCTCAATTAGCAGTGGTTAGCGATGGTTAGGAACGGATATTCCGATTAGAAAAGGATATGTCATTACATTCATGCGCAGGTATTGAAAAAGCTCAGCTCACGAGCTGAATTCAGCAAATTTCAAGCATTTTAAGCTAACTTGATGTTCTACCAGGGGGAAAGAAACTTCCTTTGTTAACCGGAATATCCACATTTCTCGCGTTACATTTGAAAAGGGCCTATCCCCAAAACGTAAACATTGAGAAAAATCGATGCAAACATCTTTCATCACATTTACTATTCGTATTTCACAGTTTTCGAATTTTTCAACATGCTTTTTGTTTTAATGACACAAGAATAGATGTATCTTTGCTTCAATAATCAAGTTTGCATTAAAAATGATCAAAAAAGGAAGAAAAATTATAGATAAACATGTTAAGCTAATTTGAAAAGTTTCACCCAGTGTACACCTTATTGTGAGTCTTTCTAAAATTTTCTTAGCGTGGATTGGTCCCCCGAGTAGAGTCCGTTGTTGACATCGTATCAAGGCTTGGCCGTTTTTGAGAGAGAGAATTCTCTCTCTCGGCGCTCGAGCCGAGAGTCGTTCGGAAAATTTTCGGTTGTCGGCCCTTTAAACGAGAGGACCAACAAATGAAAACAAAATTTTACCGTTACTGGCCCATTTGGAGCACGGGCTTATGAATGATTGGGAAAAAAAACAATGATAGGCCGTTTTGAAGGTGGGGTTTAATCTGATAAGATTAACGGTTAGGCGGGTGATGTTTGCACAGTATGTTACTGTTGGGGGATGCTACACTGATAAAATTGCAAACTTTAAGTTTATAAGGTTGACGCTCTTACAATTCATAAGGCTGCACGAAGATTATTTTTATTAGTGTAAACACAAATGCTATGTCGATCCATTTCACATTTATGTTTGATCGAACATACAAATTATAAGAGTGTTTGTTATAGTTAAAAATTATAATAGTTCACACATAACTGTTATGTTTGATTATTTGACCGATTTGCAGGGGTTGAACTTTTCCGCCTGCGGACTCGATAGTGGGACAAAGAAACATTCGGAGGCTGATAGTGCTAAACCCCAAGAATGTAAGTAAATATAATAAAAGATTTCGATATGCAAAAATAACTTTAAGTAGTTTACAGGAAACGCCGGAAAATAGGAAACCTCCAGCAGCAGTTGGTAGAGACTAACAACGCTTGCTTCAAACATCCGACACAATCGGTAAAGTAATTCGTTGTGCTTCTTGCTGCTGTTGCTCCCCGCAATTGCTTTCCGGGTCGTCGCCTAAAACTAGCAGCGGATGGCTCCGAACAGAACGTTAGTACGGAAAACCGCAATTCAGTTCCCGGATCATCGCTGCAATGCAGTCCATTAGAAGCCGACGAATCATCACCTTCATCATTCGAAGATTTCCGGCGAACCCAATTAACTCAACCTCCCGCAAACTCACGGACTCATTTTCGTGTATGTTCAGCATCGGCAGCAACATTATTTATGCAAAAGATGTTATTAAAAGCTATATTATCTATTAAGTTCTTGTGTTTTATTATATTTCGAATTCGATAACAAATGAAAACACAAAATATTAATTTCATTTGTATCCAGCTCATAATGGTTATTGAAACACGGGATATAAAGGTCATAAAACTCACACATAAATTTCATTAATCACGACACATAAATTTCATTCCGTTTCGATAATGAATTTTATTTGTGTCAAACCGTATATCTTTTATGTTCCGGGACATAATTATCATTAATGAAGGCTTATTGCAAAAAATTATGTAGGTTCACACATAAAACATATACGGAAAATATCTTTAGTGTAATTTATTTAATAAATGATTTTTCCTGGGTATGTCTGGCATCACGGTAGTAAAATAAAATGAGAAATGGAAAGCTAACGTTTGCATAGGGAGAAAAAGTTCATTGGAATAAAATCGAAGAAAAGTGACTGGAAGTCTTACTCTCAAATTTGGGTATGAACAAAGAAAGAAGATTCTTTGGCGGTAACTCGTTTAGGTAAGAGTGAAACAGAGTGATCTTGTCCGCTAAAGCAACGAAAGAAATTATAAGAGAGAGTGAGCATAACGCTACGCTAGGTTTCACGCAGTGGCGCGCGTGAGAGCGTCTTCATTCTTTAGACGTATTTTGCGACGAACGGACGTTCGTAGTTGTGGTAGATTAGATAACTAGTAGTACACTAAAGATATTTTCCGTATATGTTTTATGTGTGAACCTACATAATTTTTTGCAATAAGCCTTCATTAATGATAATTATGTCCCGGAACATAAAAGATATACGGTTTGACACAAATAAAATTCATTATCGAAACGGAATGAAATTTATGTGTCGTGATTAATGAAATTTATGTGTGAGTTTTATGACCTTTATATCCCGTGTTTCAATAACCATTATGAGCTGGATACAAATGAAATTAATATTTTGTGTTTTCATTTGTTATCGAATTCGAAATATAATAAAACACAAGAACTTAATAGATAATATAGCTTTTAATAACATCTTTTGCATAAATAATGTTGCTGCCGATGCTGAACATACACGAAAATGAGTCCGTGAGTTTGCGGGAGGTTGAGTTAATTGGGTTCGCCGGAAATCTTCGAATGATGAAGGTGATGATTCGTCGGCTTCTAATGGACTGCATTGCAGCGATGATCCGGGAACTGAATTGCGGTTTTCCGTACTAACGTTCTGTTCGGAGCCATCCGCTGCTAGTTTTAGGCGACGACCCGGAAAGCAATTGCGGGGAGCAACAGCAGCAAGAAGCACAACGAATTACTTTACCGATTGTGTCGGATGTTTGAAGCAAGCGTTGTTAGTCTCTACCAACTGCTGCTGGAGGTTTCCTATTTTCCGGCGTTTCCTGTAAACTACTTAAAGTTATTTTTGCATATCGAAATCTTTTATTATATTTACTTACATTCTTGGGGTTTAGCACTATCAGCCTCCGAATGTTTCTTTGTCCCACTATCGAGTCCGCAGGCGGAAAAGTTCAACCCCTGCAAATCGGTCAAATAATCAAACATAACAGTTATGTGTGAACTATTATAATTTTTAACTATAACAAACACTCTTATAATTTGTATGTTCGATCAAACATAAATGTGAAATGGATCGACATAGCATTTGTGTTTACACTAATAAAAATAATCTTCGTGCAGCCTTATGAATTGTAAGAGCGTCAACCTTATAAACTTAAAGTTTGCAATTTTATCAGTGTAGGCCGGGGGATGCCGGAAGGCAGAGTGAAAAGAACTGTCAATGAATACGGTTGCCACCCACCACAAATGGCTGACGAGGATGGGATCCATGCAGTCATGAAGGACTATGCAAGTCATGAAGAGAATCACAACTTGAAAAACAAGATTTGAGGTATCCTGGACGATTTGATGGATTGATGAGCACGGACCACAATTAATTCTACCATGCCTCTGTGGACGAGATCTCCAAGGCGGCCAAGGGAGATAAGGCCGGTGCTGTTTTACGACGAAAATTTAAATGTAATTCACGATGTGATATGGAGGACAGCCTTACAAACCCCCGGGATGGATGAAGACTCTTGGTGTTGTCAGCATGTTAGTTGCTACAATTTTTGCACTGCGAAAGCTTAAAAGGGTCAAAACGTTTCCGTACGCTATGAACCGGTGATAGGTAAATATGAATAAAATTAAAATTACAACTTAATGGACAACGCGCTGTTCCTGGAAAGGAACGCATATAACAAAATCCTTAACGAGTAACACGCTAGGCAGCGTGTTAGCTCGGAGAAGGTAAGAAGTACCAAAGACCTTAACAGACAACATGCTGCCAACATGTTGGTCCGGAGAAGGCATGACCAAAGTCCTTGACGCACAATGCGATGAGGCGTTGGTCCGGAGAAGGCAAACAAATATCAAAGTCCTTAACGGGCAACACGCTGGCAACTTGTTGGCTCGGAGAAGGCAGCTAAAATCAAAGTCCTTAACGGACAACGTGCTGCCAACACGTTGGTTCGGAGAAGGCAATAATAAAGTCCTTAACGAGCAACTCGCTGGCGACGTGTTGGCTCGGAGAAGGCAGAATGCATCAAAGTCCTTAACGGGCAACATGCTAGTAACGTGTTGGCCCGGAGAAGGCAGATAATAATATTTACAGTTTTCAGCAATCCGAGAAAGAACGAGTTATAAGACTTCGAAAACAGACAACCTTGGAAAGATGTGGATTTGGATGATTGATTCTGAGATTGCAGTTTAAGTTTGGAGGAGCCTCAATACAAACTACTAAAAATCATTCTTGGACGGTGTTGAAAGCAGAAAGGCGTTGAGGCGTAGTCTGGATTAGGTATGCCTAACCGTATAACATGTTTCATTGCAGATCCCTTTGCCACCTACATCAGAGTCCGCAAAGCAAGTTGTTCAAGTCTATTGGAAAAGAGAATAACGCTTAGATGTCTAAAGTTTTAGAAGAAGTTTCATTTGCGTGATGATGAGATAAGAACGAGTAATTAACGAAATCCTGTCGATCGAAATGCAGGAGTTTCCGTTCAATGTTTGCGAAGAAATCCACGTATGGAGAAGTATATACTTGAAAATAAAGCCTTTTTTGATTTGCAACAAAAGGAGATGTGGTAGATTAGATAACTAGTAGTAGGCCGGGGGATGCCGGAAGGCAGAGTGAAAAGAACTGTCAATGAATACGGTTGCCACCCACCACAGTAGTGTTGCGTTCCAGCAGGTAAAAAAAATCGGCCGACCGGACGTTGGGAGTTCCGCGGTCCATCGGAGAAAATTCTGTCGACCGGACGTTAGTAGTTTCGCGGTCCATCGGGGAAAATTCGGCTGACCGGAAAATGGAAGGACACGGTCACCACAAGTCACCACAACAAGTCAGAACCTCCATGCAGGAATGTCTTTGTGAATATTCCCCAAGTGGTGAAGCCTCGCGTGCAAGAGCGACTCCAACAGTTAGTGTCAGCTGACATCATCGAACGGGTTACTGATGACATGGACACGTCTTTTTGTTCCTCGCTGGTGGTGGTCCCGAAGGGCAAGGAAGACATCAGGCTCGTGATCGACCTCAGAGGTCCAAACCGGTATATTCACAGAACTCCATTCGCTATGCCAACCAGGATGCCAACCCTAGAGTCAATACTAGCCGATCTGGACGGAGCAAGATGGTTTTCCACTATAGATTTGGCAAACGCATTCTTTCACGTGGAACTGGATGAAGAGTCCAGACACTTGACGAATTTCTTTACGGAATACGGAATGTTCCGGTGCGTACGGTTGCCTTTTGGGCTGTGCAACGCACCGGACATATTCCAAGAAATTCTGCAACGGCAAGTCTTGGGCGGTTGCAAAGGCGTCACGAACTACCTTGACGACGTGCTCGTACACGGTCGTACAAAAGAGAAGCATGACGAGAACCTAGCGGCTGTGCTAGCTCGTCTGGATAACCACAACGTGAAACTCAATACCTCGAAGTGCGTGTTCGGTAGTCAAGCCGTCAATTTTATTGGTTTTCAACTAACGGCTGAAGGATGGCAGGTTCAGGACGAAAAGGTCAGGGCGTTGAAAAACTTCAGGACACCAGCCAACTGCGCGGAAGTGAAGAGCTTCCTGGGCCTTATAACGTACACCGATAGATTCATCCTTAACAGGGCTGATAAAACCCAGCATCTCCGTGCCCTGGCCAATGCCGACCACTTCGTCTGGACATCGGACCACGGCAGGGAATTTGGGTTCCTAAAGAACGAGGCTCTAAAGATTATCAAGCGACTTGGTTACTACAACTCTTCGGATAAGATCGAGCTGTTTGTCGACGCTTCACCAATCGGTTTAGGCGCTGTTTTGGTACAATTCAACTCTGACGGCAATCCTAGGATTATCGCATGCGCCTCCAAGGCACTCACGGTTACCGAACAGCGCTACCCTCACACACAAAAAGAAGCGCTCGCAGTAGTGTGGGGAGTGGAACGTTTCTCTCCGTACCTTTTGAGTAAATCGTTTATTGTTCGCACCGACGCAGAAGCCAACGAATATATATTCAACAGTACGCACCGGCTTGGAAAAAGAGCGACTATCCGAGCCGAATCATGGGCGTTGCGCTTGCAGCAGTATGATTACCAGATTGAAAGAGTCCCAGGAAATGAGAATGTAGCGGACGCCTTATCCAGATTGATTCGACAAACCCAGGAAGCGGTGCCCTTCGAGGACGATAATGAAAACCATTTCTTGTACGCCTTGGACGTTGGTGGCACAGAACTGACTTGGAGTGAAATTGAAAAATGTTCCGAGGAAGATGACGAGCTGTGCCTAGTTCGCGAGGCTCTTAAAACCGACAAATGGCCGAATTCGTTGCGAAAATATGAAGCACAAAGGAAAAGCCTACACTACCTCGGCGACGTTGTATTCAAGGATGACAGGACCGTTTTACCATTTGCACTTCGTGTGAAAGCATTGAAGGCAGCACACGGCGGGCATTCGGGAGAAGTAGCCATGAAGCGAATCATGCGCGACTTTTTCTGGTGGCCGGGCATGTCTTCAGAGATTGAGAAATTCGTAAAAAACTGCGAAACTTGTGTTTTGTGGTCCAACAAAAACCCACCTCTACCGTTGTCTAGCAGGATCTTGCCAGATGGTCCTTGGGAAGTCTTGCAAATAGACTTCCTTTCAATGCCTAACTTTGGCTCAGGTGAATTTTTAATTGTCGTGGACACTTACTCGCGTCACCTATCTGTCATGGAAATGAGGTCCACAAACGCAGAATGCACAAACGCTGCCCTATGTGAAATCTTCCAGGTTTGGGGTTACCCTCTTGTCATCCAAAGCGACAATGGGCCACCCTTTCAGAGCTCGAGTTTCGTTTCATTTTGGGAAGACAAAGGGGTGAAAGTTACAAAATCGATTCCGTTGTGCCCTCAAACAAACGGTCTTGTCGAGCGACAAAACCAAGGGGTGATTAAGGCCCTGGCGGCATCCAAAATTGATGGTGCAAATTGGCGGGAAGCACTACAAAGATACGTGCATAATCACAACAACCTCGTATCGCACGCCAGGCTCGGAGTTACGCCCTTCGAGCTTCTAGTAGGATGGAGATACCGGGGCACATTCCCGAGTCTATGGGGTCCAACAAAGTCAAAGGAACTTGATCGCACCGACGTTCGAGAACGGGACGCAGAGACTAAATTGACGAGCAAGAAATACGCAGACAAAGTTCATCATGCCAAGGAGTCGTCTATCGATGTAGGTGACATAGTGCTGCTCGCTCAACAGAAAAAAGGCAAAGTGGATCCTACTTTTTCATCCGAACGATTCAGAGTTGTGGCAAGAAGTGGTGCAAAGGTGATCATAATCAGCAAAGGTGGAGTCCACACGCAGAAAAATGGCGCTTGTTTAAAACAATAAAACGCATGGTTGATTTTCAAACTGAGAATTTACTTATTCCAAAGTTATATTTAATTGTTTTCATTCAGAGTTTATTGATAAAAACAACCGATTACCATCATTTCATATAATGTCAAAAATTTCATTTGTTTCAACAAAATAAAAACTACACGAAAAGAAAAATCATTATTGAATGTATAAGAAAAAGTTATACATTTTTGCCATTTCGTTTTCCTCATGAAGCTTATCTGAGCGTGTAATATGAAGCATAACATACGATAAATACAATGTATAAGTTTAACTTATGAATGTCATTTTATATTCTTAATAATTTGAATTAAAATTGCCTAGTAGTATGTATGCATTAGATCTAATAAAATGTATTACTGCATATTTTGATTGCGGATTCCAAACATTTTAATTTTTTGAAAAAATATGAAATTGTTGATAACGATAAACCTTATTTCTTTGTTTATTAAAATCAACATCATTACAGTATGTTATAAAAACGAAATCATGAACGCTCAATAATTCCAGCCGGAATCTTAGTTTCGGCAGCATGTGGCACCGCCCTTTCCAGCTGGAGCGTCGAAAAGCAGCGAAGCCAGAATCGAGTGGGAGCAAGTGGGAGACAGCACCACCAGGTAGTAGGATGTCGAAGAGTGACGCTGCCAGCCGGAGTTTCCGTTCCCATACCGAGCAAGTGGGAGACAGCACCTTCAAGTAGCCGGAATGTCGAGGAGTGATGGTGCCAGCCGGAACCTTCGTTCAGGTTGCGAGCAAGTGGGAGACCTCGTGGGGGACATCATCTTCAGGTAGCCACGATGAGAAGGAGCGATGGTGCCAACCGGAATTTCCGTTCAGACAGTGATTAGTCATTATCACCGTTAGCTGCAGTATCGAGAAGCAGCGAGGTAATATGTCGAAGTTGTGGCCAATGTATTCACTCTGTTGAAATGGAGATTGAAACAAACAATGATTAAGCTATACATTAAAATGATGTAATTATCACTTACCGTGTTCTACAAGCACTTTTAAGTATTCTATTCCGCCGAAATACAACATTTTTCGACGGTTTTTGTTTAAAGAGCAATGGCGCCGTTCCTCAAGCCGAATCTTCACGATGGTGAAAGTTTCCAAAACAAAGCCGTGGAAAATTTATTAGTTGAAACTTATACTTTTCTAGCTATAACATAAAACTTATACAGTGCATAAGGAAATGTTATAGCTATTATTAAGTTCTGGTATGAACAAAATTAGTTGAAATTATAGAAGCAATTAGGGCATTCCTAATGAAAATTATTAACCAATACTCATAAATAAAATAATTAAATTATTTTTCGTGTATAAACATGGTCCGAAAGCACTCACACATCTATAAAATGCTTACCCCATCATCGCCACAGCGAAGAAGGTGCAGCAAATCCATCACGCCAACTTCCAAGTGCAGCTTTGGCCGTGGTGGATAACGCGCAGGTACTCACGACAGCATCCACAAAAAGTTGATCGGTTTCGCCTTTTTTGTCTTTTTCTAGTCGTTCTCCTCGCCATCCGCACCGACGATCTAAAAATAGATTTCCGAGCTGCCGCAGTTGCTGCCTTTTGGTGACGGCACATTCCGGGTTTGTTAGTGGCAAAAGTGCAGTCGTTTGAATCAATCAATTATTTCATGTTGAAAAAACCATATCTTTGTTTGTTTTAACAAACTGTCAAAAATTTCGACAAATGAAAATATTTGTATTATCAAACAAATGGAACAGTTCAGTTTAAACTAGAAATCAGTTTGTCGCTATAGTAAACTGAAAAATCGGTTGATTTGAACTAGACTTTAATTGTGTTTACAATTTATTTTTCTGCGTGCAGTACACACGAAACGTCCAGGACGTGAAAATCGCGCCGGCACCTGAGGTCTCGAATGGACATTTTGCAGACGATCAAGGAAATCCAGGCATCAGGGACGATAACGAAGGGTTGACCATGTCCAGTAGTGACGAGTTAGTTAACACCGAACAGGAAACCCAGGAGAATACTGCAACAGAACCAGCAACAAAGCAGTTGAGAGAGAGACGCAGCATCCGAAAACCAGCACGGTATGATAATAAGTATGTATACAATGTATTTTTCTGAAGTACGAATCTGAATTTAAATAACTATTGTGCGGGTATTCCTTTATCGAACACGACGGTTCGGAACGTTCGTGCCGCGAACAGTCGCAAAAATCGTCCGTTTTGGCCTTCACACCTGGTTTCACAGCCGAATGTGTCAAAAGTGACAGAGTGGCACGTGCTTTTTTGCTGCCTTACTCACATTTCATCTTCGCTCTCTTTCTTTTTTCAACGATAACAGCAGAAGGTCGCATCAAAAAACGAGGTAGTGTGTGCAAAAGTGGCAGCAAGGAGACATCAAATTGAAGAGGTTTGTAGAAAAGGAAGTTTGAAATAGAATGTCGAATCGACCTTCGAATCCAGTGGTCAAGGAAACTCACAATATTAACATGAAATAAAACAGTGAACTGGTTTAATATGTAATAAATTACCTATTTGAAACTTTCCTAACTTCCCACATTAGATCGAAATATGCCCTCTTGGATCGAGAGGTGCACTAGTTTACTCCACTATCTATAATTTGGTTGCCTTCCGTGGTTGCTGGGCCTTCTTTGGGACAAGGAATACCTTCCGTTCAATCGTGCTGCTTAGACAGATTGAAGAGTCACAGCGGGCCACCATTCGGGACGTCAGTTTCGTCGCTCTGTTGTTCGGGTTCGGGGTCATGTATGGACTAATATGCAGCCGCATGCACGAACAGCATGCTCCTGAAGCTTGCATTCCGTGGAGGCTGTTTGCTGCGGCAGAACGGATCACTTTCGTCGCGATTTTGTACGAGGATACATTGCTGGCACTAGATTTTAACTGCATTTCGATGTTTTTTTTTTTTTTTTCTTTGTGGGGTCTGTTGTCAGACACGGCTAAGACCGATAACGGTCCATCTCGCCCGCATTTCGATGTTTTATTGGGTTTTGTCGGGGCTTGTTGCAGAAACCGTGTGTTAATTTATTTGTTTCGAGAAGTCGCGAACTGTCACTGTGCCATGGCAGAAAACGCTTTGCATTTTGACAGCTGATTGCACTTCACATTTGCGTGGTAGCACCGGCTATAACGAGGATTATTTGCACGGAAAAAAATACGATTTCCAAAATAAAATAACTGAAACAAATTTTTCTCTTCCTTTTTAAATATATCAAATTTGTATGTTCGTGTTGATGTTTATTTATGATGTGTATAGATTTTAATAATAAAAATAACTTATGAAGATTTATGTGTTCCTGTTTATTATTATTTATTTTATGTTTAAAATCATAGACATTAGATCTCGCATTAGAGTACAGGTGGAATGAGATGTAGTGATCCTAGGTGTATTAAAGACGATTTACAAAAGTGTGAATTTATAATCTAGTTGAACATTATTAATTTAAAACCGGAGCCTCAAATGGTTATAAAATATGATGCCTATCTCTGGCAAAAAAAAAAAAATGATTGCAATATAATTTATTTAATAAATGATTTTTCCTGGGTATGTCTGGCATCACGGTACCGTCTACCCCCGTTGGTTTGAACGACACCTCATGCAAACGAACGGGGTTCATTTTTTAATTTGAACTTCTAGTAACCCTGTGGACGTCGAAAAACACACTGATGGTAACTCTTTTAGTTGTTTTGTTTTGATTCTGCGTTCCGTTTCACCCCGTTCCATGAGCAGACTGACGTTTGTACCGTTTTTAGTTTGAACGATGTGCAGATTAGAGGGGGTCAAATTAAAAAGTGTTCAGATTAGATGAGGTCAAACCAACGGGGGTAGACGGTAGTAAAATAAAATGAGAAATGGAAAGCTAACGTTTGCATAGGGAGAAAAAGTTCATTGGAATAAAATCGAAGAAAAGTGACTGGAAGTCTTACTCTCAAATTTGGGTATGAACAAAGAAAGAAGATTCTTTGGCGGTAACTCGTTTAGGTAAGAGTGAAACAGAGTGATCTTGTCCGCTAAAGCAACGAAAGAAATTATAAGAGAGAGTGAGCATAACGCTACGCTAGGTTTCACGCAGTGGCGCGCGTGAGAGCGTCTTCATTCTTTAGACGTATTTTGCGACGAACGGACGTTCGTAGTGTTGCGTTCCAGCAGGTAAAAAAAATCGGCCGACCGGACGTTGGGAGTTCCGCGGTCCATCGGAGATAATTCTGTCGACCGGACTTAAGTAGTTTCGCGGTCCATCGGGGAAAATTCGGCTGACCGGAAAATGGAAGGACACGGTCACCACACTTATCTTCGGACAGATAGGCCTATTTCGTCTGTGACTTACAGACTTCTTCAGTGTCAAGTGCTCGACATAGTGTGCTTGACAGCGGACCTGCTCCTCTATCCATCGCACTATGCTTGACGGAGGTCAGACGCACGGTTTAAGAGAACAATCGATTTTTGCGTGTCAAAAATTCCGATTTTCAACTGTACGAACGTATTGAGGGATTTGCACAAAAGTGCACGCGACCTATCGTTTCCAAAAGGTACGGCCACGGTTTTCACTCCCTGTTTACTTCATCCTTATGGGAAATAACATTGCGACGTTTTCTACGGCGCGGCTGTTTCTTTCGAAAACGATAGACCGCGTGAACTTTTTGAAACATTTTCAACGACCGCGCGGTGTTTACGTTTCAAGAAATCTGACAATAGGCCATATGAATAAAGCTGAGTAAATACTCTTTACTCAGATCTCTGTGATGTTTCACAGAGATTTGCTCCACGGCTTCACAAAGATTTAGTATTGACTGGTGTGCTGAATATGATACACCGCGCGGCCTTTGTAATGTTCCAAACGCGCATTTGCACGAAATTCCACGCGGCAAATCCTCTTGGAAAGGAACAGCCGCACTTGAGGAAACGCCGCAATGTTATCTCCCATAAGAATAGAGTAAAAGGGAAGCAAAAAACCTCGAAAAAACGCGGCTGTTCCTTTCCTCAGGGATTTGCCGCGTGTACTTTTGGGCAAATGCGCTAATAAAGAGTATTTCTGGAGCTCGATTTGAATAGGTCGTATGTGCTTTTGTCGATATAAAATTCGATCAGTTTATTTTAGTCATTGTAGCAATATGGCAGATATTTTGCCAACTTTTAATGATGGAACAGAAAGCCTGTTTTGTGAGGATTCTGCTGTGTGTATCAACTTTGCTCAATTTCAACGGTTTTCGCTATAATAAGTGAATCCAACTGATCGAATTTTTAATCGACAAAAGCACATACGACCTATTCAAATCGAGCTCCAGATTTACAGTCAGGTCTTTTTTTACGCGGTTTTCATTTACGCGACCGCGTAAAAAAAACTCCATACAACAAAAAAATTCATCGTCTTATTTTTGCATGATTCGTCGAGAAATGGTGAGACTTTTTACGCGGTTTTTCGAATTTTGAACTGAGTTTTTTTACGCGGTACGTATCCCCCGCGTAAGAAAACCTGGCTGTACTCAACTTTATTCATACGGCCTAATAAATATACGCATGCATATGAACAACATGGCTTTTCAAATGTTACGCTAATTTGTTATACTACCACAGTTGATCGTCCTAGGTTGGTTGGAGTCCATAGTATGCATACTAAACTGAGGGCTAACCTCACTTACCACGTGTTGATAAACATATTCAGTTCCAAGTCTCTGAAACCACGAGCACGCGAAAAAGGATGCGCAGAAAAACGTCAAAAGGTTGCCGGACTACCGAAAAAAAGTTGTGATTTTTAGTGCGGAGTAATTTTGGACAAATTTCATCAGAATTTGTATGTTAAATTGGTTTAAAACTCGATAAAACCATGCCGAAAGAACAGTTCCGCGAGGCAGATGTCATCAAAAAGATGTAAGTACAGAGAAATAACGAAATTAACACATTTTTTTTACCGCTGTTTTGGTTGGTTGCAGCTCCCACGTTTCTTTCGGCATCGACAGTGCGGAGTTGATTCAGCAGGAGGCGCATCTGCATGTTGTGGCGAAGAACCTATACAATCAGGATGCCAATCGGACGCCGGTTACGTACGGTGTGCTGGACCGTCGGATGGGTGTCAGCCAGAAGGACGCAACGTGCGACACCTGCAAGAAGGGCCTAAACGATTGCGTTGGCCACTTTGGTTATATCGACTTGGCGCTGCCGGTGTTCCACGTAGGGCACTTCCGAGCGACTATTACGATTCTGCAATCGATTTGTAAGGTTTGCTCTCGGGTAATGCTTAAGGAGGACGAGAAGAAACAGTTCAGTGCCCGGTTGATGAATCCGAATCTCTCGTACCTGGCGAAGAAATCGATTCACAGTCAGGTGCTGAAGAAGGCAAAGAAGAACACCAAGTGTCCATACTGCGGAAGCCTGAATGGACCGGTCAAGAAAGGGGCGGGTCTGATGAAGATCGTTCACGAGCCGTTCCGTGGCAAGAAGGCGACGGATCCTTTGGTGACCAACGCGTTGGAAGTGATGATGGGGGCCATCGAGGGAAACCGGGAGCTGTCGCAGACGATCGGGCCATCGTCGCTGATGAAGGAGCTGAATCCGGTCGAGGTGCTGGATTTGTTTAAGAACATACCCAAAAGCGACATTCCTTTGCTGGGAATGACCTCGCCGGAGTCGAATCCGGCGGATCTGATTGTGACGAGGGTGTTTGTCCCTCCGGTTTGCATCCGACCATCGGTGGTTTCTGAGGTCAAGGCTGGCACCACGGAGGATGATTTGACGATGAAGCAGAGTGAGATTTTGCTGATTAGTGATGTCATTGCCAAGCATATGATGTCCGGTGGAAAGATCGAGTTGATTCAGGAGGACTGGGATTACTTGCAGTTGCACTGTGCACTGTACTTCAATAGTGAGCTGTCCGGAATTCCGTTGTCACTGATGGTACGCTTTCAAGAAAGACATTGATAAACAAATATATCAAGGGTAATCTCTTACAATTTCAGCCTAAAAAACCGACACGCGGTATTGTGCAGCGTTTGAAGGGCAAGCAGGGTCGGTTCCGAGGTAATCTGTCGGGAAAGCGAGTTGATTTCTCCGCTCGTACTGTAATTTCGCCAGATCCCAATTTGATGATTCATCAAGTGGGAGTGCCCGATCGGGTGGCTAAGATTCTCACATTCCCGGAACGGGTGAACACGGCCAACATCAATGTGAGACCGACCAACTTTCCCTAACTTGAACCAGTTACAATAGACACACGTTTTCCTTTCAGAAAATGCGCCAGTTGATTAAAAACGGAACCGAGAAGCATCCCGGTGCAAACTACGTTCAGCAGAAGGGAAGTGCCTTCAAAAAGTATTTGGCCTACGGTAATCGGGACAAAGTGGCTCAGGATCTGAAATGTGGAGACATCGTTGAGCGCCACTTGATGGACGGTGACGTGGTGCTGTTCAATCGTCAGCCCAGCTTGCACAAGCTCAGTATCATGTGTCACGTGGCCAAGGTGCAACCGCAGCGTACGTTCCGCTTCAACGAGTGTGCCTGTACGCCGTACAATGCCGATTTCGACGGGGATGAAATGAACTTGCATCTACCGCAGACAGAAGAGGCCCGAGCTGAAGCTTTGGTGCTGATGGGGGTGAGTAGATAGTTTGCTTTATCTACAAATCTCCTAATATCATCGATGAAAACCTACTCTTTTCAGAACAAATCCAATCTGGTAACGCCTCGTAATGGTGAGCTACTGATTGCTGCCACCCAGGATTTCATTACCGGAGGTTACCTCCTGACGCAAAAAGACCAGTTCCTGACCCGTGAACAGGTGATGCAGCTGGCCGCATGCATGCTCTCTGGCCCGGACGCCAACATGGAGATCGATCTTCCCAAACCGGCCATCATCAAACCGCGCAAAATGTGGACAGGGAAGCAGATTTTCAGTTTGATTCTCAAGCCAAACAAGGACTGCATAGTGAATGCCAATCTGTCCACCAAGGGTCGCAACTACACGGCCGGAAAGGACATGTGCGTCAAGGACTCCTGGGTCGTGATCCGGAATTCGCAACTCATGTGCGGTGCCATGGACAAGGGAACGATGGGTTCCGGTACCAAGAACTGCATTTTTTATGTGATTCTCAGAGATTTCGGCGAAGAATACGCCATTCGTTCTATGTGGCGTCTGGCTCGAATGGCCTCGTACTTCATGATGAACCATGGTTTCTCGTTTGGTATCGGTGATGTGACTCCCAGTCGAAAACTTCTGGAAGAGAAGCAGAAGCTGCTGGAAAATGGTTACCGTCGGTGTGACGAGTACATTGCCGAAATGAAGAAGGGAACCCTACAATGTCAACCGGGTTGTACGGCCGAACAAACGCTGGAAGCGGTTATGTTGAAGGAATTGTCCAGCATTCGAGAACTGGCCGCGAAGGCGTGCTTCCGAGAATTGCATCCGACCAACAGTGCTCTGATTATGGCCCAGTCCGGTTCGAAGGGATCGAATATTAACATTTCGCAAATGATTGCTTGCGTCGGACAGCAGGCCATCAACGGCAAGCGAGTTCCGAACGGGTTTGAGGACCGTGCTCTGCCACATTTTGAGAAGTTCTGTTAGTAGTTGTGTTTCAATTTTATTCTTCAGATTTTCTAATAAAAAATCTACTATTTCAGCGAAAATCCCAGCGGCCCGAGGCTTCGTCCAGAATAGTTTCTACTCGGGTCTCACGCCGACCGAGTTCTTCTTCCACACCATGGCCGGTCGTGAGGGTCTGGTCGATACGGCTGTCAAAACAGCCGAAACCGGTTACCTGCAGCGACGGTTGGTAAAATGTTTGGAGGATCTAGTTGTTCAATACGATGGCACCGTCCGCAATGCGATTGGTGAGGTTGTCGAATTCACCTATGGTGCGGATGGGCTGGATCCCGTGTACATGGAGATCAAGAACAAACCGGTGGACATCGATCGGCAGTTTATGCACGTTCGCAGTGTGTATCCGTGCCGGAATGAAGCTCCGCTTAGCGGTAACGAAATCGTTCCGGTAGCCGAGGAAATACTTAAAAAGTCTGATTTCGAAGACTGTCGAGTTGATTTCCGGAATGAATGCCTGTTAGTATATGATCCATGTACCGTTCCCCAAAATAAAACATCCTAACTTCCCTCTCAATTCCAGCGAGTTCCTCTCCAAGTTCGGCCAAAGACTGGACAAGATTCAAAAGCGCTATCGTCACTGCTCGAAAGTGACCCTTGAGGTCGAACGAACCACTCGAGGCCAGCTGGAAGCGTTCCTCACCCAGGTGCGCAACAAGTACAACAAAGCAGTCACCGAGCCGGGAACGGCCGTTGGAGCGCTGGCCGCCCAAAGTATCGGTGAACCCGGTACTCAGATGACGCTGAAAACGTTCCATTTTGCCGGTGTCGCCTCGATGAACATCACCCAGGGTGTACCGCGTATTGTCGAAATTATCAACGCTACCAAAGCGATTTCCACTCCGATCATTACGGCGGAAATCGAAGACAACACCAGCATGGAGTTTGCCCGGAAGGTGAAGGCCAGGATTGAGAAAACGACACTCGGTGAGATTTCGTCGTACATCGAGGAGGCGTACAAGTCGGACGATTGTTTCCTGCTGATCAAGCTGGATTTGGACCGAATCCGGGTGCTGGGGTTGGAGGTCAACGCGGAGACTATTCGATATTCGTGAGTATACGTTCCGTTGTTCATTTTTTCAGTCCAACATCTTTACAAAGATAAGACTTAGTCAGTAATTCTATGCCACCACAATTCAGTTTGTGGCTGCTTCTGCTTCGGGCTTGGTGGTCTAGTGGCTACCGCTTCTGATTCATATGCAGAAGGTCATGGGTTCAATCTCTGGCCCGTCCCTTTCATCCTACTTTGTATCTTTCTATCCACTTTCTCTCTCTCTCTCTCTTCTCCACATTATACAACTCATGTATATTCACAGGGCCGGATCTAAGGGGGCCCCCACAAAAACATTTTTTGGTTGCTAACATTAACTTTATTTTTCATATTGCTCAAGTACTGTTCGAAAATAAGGAAAAACATTTTTGGTCATCTCTCCGAGGGGCCTCCACATCCGCTCGGGCCCCGGGCCCCCACAATCCTTAATCCGGGCCTGTATATTCATATGTTCATAGCCATCGCTAGAACCAGAAACGAATTGGAAAAAAGTCGTTTCCCTCCCTTCCATTTTCCATTCACAGCACAGTGTATGTAACATAACGCCTACAAGTTATGCAACCAAAGCGTGCTGTGCCGCTTGACCATATCCACCTTATTCACCACACAATCTATCACCTTACGAACACTATAAATAACCTCCAATCCATGGATCGCATCACCGACCCAACGGTGACTCCCAGATCTCCCATCCTTTCCATCTAACAAATACCCCAGTTCGTGCTGATTGTGGGGATGCAGAGGTGATCTCGGTCTTTAGTAGCAACAACCAGCACACTCTAACATTCCTTTCCCTTCCCAACTGACTATAAGGACTTGGTCGGCGCCGTTATTGATCCAAAATGTATGAGCTGCTTAAATTGCACTTTGAGAATAAGTGGAGTGTCCCAGCCCTTATTCATTTGGATCTCAGTGCAATTGGAACCAGCTCAGATCAATCACGGAGTAGCAACCATTGACATGTATAGTCAGATTTGATCGATCTTTTCATTTTCGAGAACGTGCTACACTCTTTTCCATTGAGGCGAAACTGGAAGCATTTCCTCATTTTTTTTTGTTCTTTGATTTTTTTATAAAATAACGAAGCAATATTTTCAAAATCGGTTTTCGTACACATGTAGAGTAAGGATCAAGGTATCTCCTGAATTTTTTCCAGGTGGAAAATGTTTTTCGTTTTTGCAGAAACCATTTTTTTGTTAAATTTTGTTTTTTCCATCTCAAAAAAAAAAAAATAAGGAGATACCTTGATCCATACTTTACATGTGCACGTAAACCGATTTTGAAAATATTACTTCGTTATTTTATTAAAAAAAATCGAAAACCAAAAAGTGAGGAAATGGATCCAGTTTTGCGTTAATATCAACCTTGTCTGTTGTGTTCCACGTCGTCCAAATTTCTTGTAAACACGATTTTTGCAAAATTGTTAACCGTACCAACCGACCAAATGTATTCTTTCGGCTTTGGCAACGTTCTAAATGCATGGTTGGCCGTACAATGCTGCGACCAGCTGTGACCTCGTGGTTCATCCTTCGCCCCACACATCATGCCACACTGCCAAAGATTACCAAAGTACTTTACTTTCGACGCATTCACCATCAGTCCGATTCTTGCTGCTTCACGTTTCAGGCCGGTGTACAGTTCTGCCATCGTTCCTAATGTTTTAGAATAATATCCATGTCATCCGCAAAACAGACAAATTGACCGGATTTCGTAAAAATCGTAAAAAGTTTTTTTTATATCGCCCATCGTCGCTTTGATCAGTTTAGTGAGTGGGCTTCCCAGAAACTCGTACGCCAATTGGTAGACGACGAACAGGTTTTGGGACCTGCTATTCGCGGCATTTTTGGAAGATATGGTGAAGGTATGGTGAAGATCTGGTCGGTTGTCGAGCGGCCGTCGACGATACCAGTTTGATGACTTTCCACAAACTTATTGACTTTAAGTAAACAATAAGAATATCAATAATGCCTACTCTGCTGATGCTCGGGAGGACACTACCGCAGCGCTTGGCTATCTGCGGATGAAAGTTCAACCTTCATGCGGTAGTGTGCGTTACGGATTTTATGCGGATACCAAAACATACGCACACCACCTTCTTTTATGACAAATCACGAACGAACAATGTTACAGAGAGCTTCCACCATGATACGCTTGAAGAGCGCTACTTGTCTTGTCGCTTGACGTTTACATAGAAAAAGGCAAGAGATGATATTCTTTGTATTTTTATTCTTTGCTTTGAGTGAAGTTCTCACATTCCAACTTGTCACCCTGTAGCCGGCACTGGCCGATCCGGGAATAAATCATGCGGCTTAAGCGCCACTCCGTTAGGAGACCGCACGACAAGTTCTAAATTTGCCCGGTTGAGACTCTTCAGGGCGAGTCCATTTAAAATTCCCAAAGAAAGTAGGATCGAGCCAGCGCATCTACTTCCTACACCTGAACTGGGGTGATTACCCTACGCAACAACATAATCCGATACACTACAAAACCATTCCTCCAAAGAACGCAGTAAGACGACACCCATACCTAAATGCCACGCGACATCAGTTATCGCGAGCTATTTATCATCACTGGCGGTTCCACTACTTCTCGCTAGAGGCGCTACCAGTGTGGAAGGGGATACGCAAGACCCAACAGTCAAATTGCGCCACGCAAACAACATCTACTACAAATACGCGAAGCAACGGGACAACATTTCAATAATCTAAAGAACTTTCACACGACGGAATCTACAAACACACTATTATGGTAGAAAACTAAACACATTTATTCGGTAATAACCCACAACGAACTATTTATTCTATAATCCTATTCATTTTCCGTATTCTCAGGTATTCCTTCTTCAATCCTGCTCTCCTGTGCCTGTGCGTTTGTATTCCATTCCTATCTACCTATCTCTGTCATGTGCTCTATTCGTGCTATTACTCCATTCACTTTCTATCCTCCTCGATGATGCGACAAGCAGCAGCGGCAAGCTTGCTACACCCGGGTGTCTCACACAATAGGGTTGGGTGGGTCGATCTTAAATTACGTGCGCACGATTTTGTATGATTGTTGCCACTCAACCTTACATCAACGGACGCTGTAGTGACTAGACGTCCAAATTAATCTCGACCTTATGGTCGGCAAAAAACTGTCCTCCGAGGCGTCCTCACCGGACGCCCCACTCCATAAAAAAGACGATGCAAAAAGGAGATGACTCACCGCGCAGCTACGGGGTTTTTGCTGACCTTCTGGGCGTTTCTGCGCTCCTGTTGTGTCGCGTCGATGAAGGCGATCGTTCGACGCTTGGAGACACGTGTACCCCCGACTGCCCCGTGGAAGGGGGGGGGGGGGGTGCGAATCCTCGGCTGACCTTCTAAACGGGCCTGGCAAGTGGCAGTTGACGACCACAGAAATTCGCTCTAAACGGCGTGTTGACGAGCCGCTTCTTTCGGCGGGGTTTATTCGCCGGCAAGTTCCGTACCGAACAGCAGGAAGCGTCGCTGGGAAAGAAAATAGCCGCGGGCTATTCAAGCACCATTAGCACATGCACGAGGTTTCTTCAACGAGCACAATGACAATGAACACATTACCTGATGATCCTATTGAGGTAAACGCACAAACCCTAAGCACTTCTCTCCTAATTCGAACGTGAAACTAGGAACTAACAAAAGAACTATTAAATTACAGAAATATAACCACGTTACTGTTACCTACAATTAACGACCTTTTCAACGAACTACCAAACGACACTTCAACACTAATCTGCGGATCGAACGAAAGTAAAATGGAACCGTGATCCTCAGATTAGGGAAGGTGCCATCGAACGAACTCACGAAAGTTCGGTATTTCCTACGAACTTCTTCGAAATAGTTCGGTAGTGTAACGGCCTACGTTGAAGGCTCGCTCAGTTTTGGGTTCGATCGCGACTCTTTCTTCCCCGACTTTCTCCGGAAATTCCAAATGTACTTGACCTTCGGTAATCTCCTTCGCGGCCGATTGAAGGCCGATTGACGTCACTTGAAGCTTTTAAACGTCAAGCTTATTATCTAACCTCCGGCGCACTGATGGTAAGATTAGATCAGTTTGAGTGGTATTTCTGGTCAATTTCTATAATTCTGTTAAGCAGCATGGAGCAAAGGCTACAACCCTTCTTGTAGATGTTCGGTCTCCCAAGTCTGGACTTTTAGCGGGTACAGACAGGAGGCCAACTTTTCAGGGCCCACTTTGATGGGTTCAGCTTCGATACAATCCTTTTACTTATTGTTCTTGAGTTGCTGGATGGCAATCTTAACTTGAGTTGTCAGTTGTTATTGTGCACTCGCCACCGTCGGACGCGTCTGGGTCAGCAGTGGATACCGCAGGTAGTTTTTGTTTGCGGTTGTCTGTGCGTTTTGTTCGATCTATCGTACGACTCTGCACAAAGAGTAAATCGAAATGAGTGGAGATATAATGTCGAACACGGTGAAATTTGATTTCCCACTCGGTTCTCCGAGCCCGACTTAAGGCGAATTCGCTGGATTTCTTGAAGGTCTTAACACAAACTTAATGTGCATGGAAACGGTGTACAAAATGGGAACAGACAGAAGCCTATGCATCAAGTTCCAGTCGGAAACTGCAATGAAGGAGGCACTGCGTCGGCACCAGGAGGCGGTTAAATTCTGCTATTCCAGTGGAAGAACAGTGATGGTGTACATGTTAGCTGCAGGAAAAAAAAATCAATATGTCCGAGTTTTTTATGTTCCCCCGGAGATATATATTCCTTTTTTTTTATATTCCTTGTTGGGTATCTAAGTCACTGCGACCAGTTGATAGATCTATTGTGACTCCCCCGGAGATAGTAGATGCCGAAATATCTGGAGCGCTTGGAAAGTATGGGAAAATTCAACGGATGGTGCGGGAAAAATTCCCATCAGACCTTGGCATGGATCACCTGTACACTGGTGTGCGGGGAGTATATATGGAGATTGAAAATGAAATCCCGCCGGCATTGGATATTGGTAAATGGAGAGCGAAGGTGTACTACGAAGGCCTCAAGGAAAAGTGCTTCGCGTGCCAACAAGAAGGACATCGTAGGAAGTTTTGTCCAACAGTGAAACAAAAGGGGAAGCAGAGTCAGGCCAATCGTCAGCAAACATATGCTGGGGTAGTGGAAGCAGGTGCAATAGCGCTGCTGAACGAAACGGAAACTAATAATGAGGATGTAATAGACATATCGGAAGAAGAACCAACAGCGGAAAAAGGAAATGAAGCAGTAACGGAAATAGTATCAGCGACACCAACGGAGTTTGTAACTGGAATCGAGACGGAAATGGATGAAGAACAATTAAGACAGTTCGACGCAGCGATGGAGCAACAGGGTTTGCCTAATTTTCGAGAGAACATCGCCAAGATGTCCGAGTTAATTGACCAATTTCCTAGTAGCAGCAAAGATCAGGCGAGTCAACGGCGTGCACAATTTGCAACATCTGCGTCGATGGAGACGCGTCCCAAAAAATCCGCGCGTAGGAGTTTTAAATAACAAATTTTGAATTGTATTCTCTACTGATAACACAGTTAAAAGATTGCTGCTCCGTAATGCCTAAAGGCGCCTGAGCCTATTAAATAAATGTTAAGTAAAAAAAATCTTAACTTCCCTCCAGTAGCGTAGCCAGAAATTGTCTCTGGGAGGGGTTTTCAACGGTCAGTGATACTTTTTTTGATTTGACACGTACATTTTGTAAACTGTAATGAGCAATTGTATTTGTAGCTTGAAATGGCGTCGTGAAGCGATTTATACTGAAAATTTGTTCCACAAATTTTGGCTCGGAAGGGGGGGGGGGGGGTTGGGGGAGTTGGTTTAGGCCTAACAATTACACCAAATCCGACTTTTCGTTCTGCGAATAAGCCAACTGTATAACAGTGATTGTAGTTTTGCTAACATTCCGAAATAAGTTGGTGGAAAGGCTCTTTTGACAAGTAAGGGGTTTGTTCAGCTTTTACTTTTCTTTGAATGGTCCAGTCAACAGATGGATTTTTCTCGTCCCATGCCCTGTGGAAAACGGTCTGCAATTAGCATATTTTTGGTAGTTGTCAGTCAGCATTTGGAAAGCAGCATTAGCTTTATGCCAAAGTTGATTGCTGACCTTTGCAGACTTTTCTAAAGTTGCACATGTTTTTCTAATAGCTGCTAAAGTAGCTCTATGTTCGAAAGGAAGGCATCCACCCAAGTATTCTGGTCACTTTTGGTTTCTCTAGCTCCGTATCGTTCAGAAGGATTTTGGCTGTCTCTAGGTGCCATGTGTGATGGCGGTTTAGCTTGCAGCAATGCATAGTAGATGACTTGGATGGTGATAACACAAACCCGATGCTAGTGGCCCATTTTTCTACCAAGGAGACAGCTTCAAGAGACTTCAAGTCTGTTTCTTAGGTATCCAAACACGTTTTCCTGTAGCTACTAGTATTATGTCGTCAGCGTAAAGGAAGTCGTGTACATTTTTCGGAACAACTGCAAACAGGGAATTCATGGCTAAAAGGAACCCGAATAAAAAAAAACAATAGAAAAACCGAACGTTGTATTGTAACAGTACCGTCTACCCCCGTTGGTTTGACCTCATCTAATCTGAACACTTTTTAATTTGACCCCCTCTAATCTGCACATCGTTCAAACTAAAAACGGTTCAAACGTCAGTCTGCTCATGGAACGGGGTGAAACGGAACGCAGAATCAAAACAAAACAACTAAAAGAGTTACCATCAGTGTGTTTTTCGACGTCCACAGGGTTACTAGAAGTTCAAATTAAAAAATGAACCCCGTTCGTTTGCATGAGGTGTCGTTCAAACCAACGGGGGTAGACGGTACTATTTAAAACCATATTTTTACAATAGACACCACTGTAAAAATAAAAATACAAAAACAATAAAATGTAATGTAGAACCCAATACAGTAAATTGTAAATAAGATTTTTACAATATACTATACGGGTGGTTAAGTATCGTAACAATATAAAAAAATATTTTTCTCCATATATATTTTTTTGCAAAACCATACATTATATTGTAAATGAATTGTTATAAATACTGATACGTGGGTTTTAATAAACCGTACATTGTATGGTACACATATGGTTTCAAACAATAAAATGTACCATAAATATATTGTTTTTAATTGTAGTTTCACTACTGGTTATACATTTAATCAAATGGTTTTGGAATGGTTCTCTTTTGTTATGTTGTATTGGTTTACATTACATAAACCATATAATGTTATATTATCTTGTCATTTTCCTCCTGTTAATGGGAGGCTTACTAGCATTATGAGAATGCGCTTTGGGAATTTTCCAGAGCGTTTTGGATAACCCTTCATATTGGATCGCCCACGTCTAAGTCTGAGTCGAGGTCTGAGTAGTCTCTGATTGCATTAACAGTTGAAGCTTAGGCTCCCATGCCCCACCAGCCAGATAACTGGGTTTCGCAAACTAACCATTATTTGTGGCAACACTTTGAGCGGCATGATGGAACTATGCCGAGCGCGCTAAGTATTATTAGACCACTAATGTAGTTGCATGAAGTGGGTGACGTGGTGTGGTGACCTGTAATGAACACATCTATATACCTTGGAGATTAGGTTAATATTTACTCCAAATGGGTAATTTAGACTTCAGAGTGTTTAACCTGTCAGAGTAGGTGTGGTGAATAGTGGTACAACAGGAGAACGAGTAAGACACGGATAGACGAGTCGGACGTTGGTTGCGGGTTATCTGGAAGACGCGGAAGTTCCCGAAGATCGTGGCCAGTAGAGTGTCACAGTGGCAACTGGGATGGGATTCTTTGAATTGGTGAGGTGGCTGATGAAAAAGTTCTGTTTTATGGCGTGGACAGAAGGCGTGCAACGAAATGGGTTGGTGATGAGACAGCAAGAGGCGGCTTAATGGAGTATTCAGCTTGCAGAGAGTGGATCGGAACTTGATCGGAACTCCAAAACTGTTGCTGGTGTGGTTGGTTTTGTTTGACGAAAGGCGAGAGAGGTGATTGTTTTCTGTAGCTGATGTTTTTTTGTCCTGTGAGCGACAAGTAGTTTGCTCTTGAAGAATAAATTGAAATAAAGCAGATGGTGCAGAATGTACAGCTCCCGGAGAGCGAAATCAAAAAGATGGCCCCGGAGGCCGGGATCGTTCTGATGGCTGGTGCGAAGCACAGCATTGCTCCCGGAGAGCGTAAAATAAAGGTTGTCCCGGAGACCGTAACCTATAAAAGCGGCAAGTGCACGGCACAGCGCAGCTCTCGGAGGGCGTACCAAATAGATCGACTGATACGTTGTATAGCGAAACTCTTAAAAAAAATGGGGAAACGCCTTGACGGAGCCTGAGTGCTGCCGCCTGGCGGAAGTCGAATGACAAACGTGAAAAAAAAACGAGACAAAACACGTTGTTTATACTTTTTCACGCAAACAATGATAGATACAAATGGATAGAGGCTTGCATCAAAAACATAACCTCATCGAATTCTCATACAATTTGTAAACATTGCCCTCAAATTTATTTTTTTTAAGGGCAAGGACGGCTTTATGGACCGACGCCGAAGGAAAGAAAGAGAAGAAGACAGTGATGACGTCAGCGTGCAAGCGCTTCTTTCCCATTGGATCCAATAGTCCATTTTATGAGCCGATTTTATGGATGAACATTTGACAGGAGGTGGCGTTCTAGCCCGTGAAAATCAATATATCAACATTGTTGTCACTTCGTAAAATAGCTCAACGACAAAACGGTTGGTGCATAGGCAAGGCATACAGACGAAAACTTCAAACACCTTCAAGCATTGACGCTGTACTGTGAACGTATTAAAGCACTGATTTGTAGATTTGGCTAGATGTGCCAATAAGTGTTTAAATTGTAACGAAAATCATCCAGTGTTGAAAACATTGGAATTAGTCAAATGAGCATTTGGTTATAATGATGTGTCTATGTGAAAAAAATGGAAAAATGACACGGGGGCTACTAAACCACCCGAGAAACGACCACATTAAGAATCCATTGTTGAAAGGTGAAAGGTGGGTAGTAAATATGTACATTGAGACGTGAGTTTATCTATTATTTATCTTGATTATCCAAGAATGGATAGTGAATGGTGATGCATAGCACTGAGTATTTCAAAGATAGCTGTATAATGTTCGGTCGATATAGCCGAAGCGGTAAACGTCCGGGTATTCAACAATACCATTCCTGAGGGTGTAGTGTGTCGTGATCAATTTCCGGTATCTACGTGACTATCATAATTGCAACACAATCTATAAATGGGTAATGGTTATTTGGCCATCCAGATACATAGAATTAAATAAAATCCTTTTAACATTATAAAAAAAAGAAACTCAAGCTTATGCAAGTGCTTATCAAGGTGCTCAAAGAACACTTATTTGAGAAGCGGTCACTATTATTGTTGGTACGTAATGCTGAAGAGAAGATGAATAATAAATATGCAGTGTATTTGGTCCTAGAAAATGTACATTGCTAGAGGTATCAGCTGCATAATTGAGATGCTGAACGTGATAGCAGTGATAGAATTGGCATTGACGGATGTGTATACAAGTATGCGACAGATTATAATTGTAAACTATTTGTAAAACAAGTGTTGCAGGAGAATGCAATGAAAAAAAACAATACGATGCGTATTTGTTTTGAATCGGTTTGCTAAGCCGCATTGCTTAAGATTTGATAGTTTACCCTTGTTGACGCAAAGGATGGAAAAGGACTTCCCAAATCATTTTTGGGCGGAGAAGCTGAAAGTATTATAAAGTACTATGTGCAAATGAAAAGTATACAAGGTTATGCGGTTACATTGAAAAATTGAAAACAGGAAACAAATAAGAAAAAATAAGAGAAACATAATGTGGAGTAACGATTCATTCAGCGGTATCTGAAAAGTTGTGAGTTGAGATCTTCATAGTTGATAAAACAAACTGAAGACTATGAGACAATGGATCATTGAAGCCGACTTTTCCGCTACTCACCGCATCAAAACAAAAGCGCCACCGTATATGGACGCTAACACAGTGACAGCAGTCGAGTTACGTCAAACACACAAGGCTACGGTGGCGCTATCTGTTCATTTCAAAGCGGCCGTTTTAGTTATTTTAGTGATCCATTAACGGGATCCTAAAAAGAGAGAGATATATGCAAATGGCACAAGGCATCTCACGTGAATGTATGGCGTGAGCTGTTAAAGATAACAACCACTTGAATATTTATAATGATATTCCATTACAATGTGGTTTAACGGACGCTACTGATAAAGCTTTGATTAAGGAAAAACAAATCTTGGACAAAGGGAGATGTGGTGACCTGTAATGAACACATCTATATACCTTGGAGATTAGGTTAATATTTACTCCAAATGGGTAATTTAGACTTCAGAGTGTTTAACCTGTCAGAGTAGGTGTGGTGAATAGTGGTACAACAGGAGAACGAGTAAGACACGGATAGACGAGTCGGACGTTGGTTGCGGGTTATCTGGAAGACGCGGAAGTTCCCGAAGATCGTGGCCAGTAGAGTGTCACACGTGGTACATAAGTATCATTACAGCGTGCTTAACGGTTATTGCAATATTGAGGCTCCAGTTTGACTGAAGTATGAAATAAGTTAAAAAGTGAAGACGAACTTATATCAGAAGTCGTTTCAGTGTCCAGTCCAGTCCGTATGTTAAAATGTCAAAGATAAATCGCATTTAATTCGGTTGTGGTACAAGCAGGGTACGAAAAACGGATCACGCCGAAAAACAAACGCTTTGTCCTAAGCGGTGCATGTCGGTAACAAAGGCGCTCCGCAACAAACGCATGTCAAACGATGAGAGCAATAAAACAAATATCGCTTGCCGTGCGTGTGCCGATATTTCGGCGTTTCTGCTGAAATTTTCGACCCACATCATCGAATTCATGAGCATTTGGATGAATTAAGACTCTTGCCATCCTCAGAGTCGAGTTTCAGTTGTAAAACAATGCGAAAATCACGATGTGAATAGAACAAGACAAATATTCCTACCGTTTTTGTTGTGAACAAACTCGGGAGCGATTTTGTCATTATCTGCTAACGAAAAAACAAAGCGTTGTTGCCGTGCCTTCTTTGTTGCCTATTTTTCGCTTGCGGTGCCATATTTTGCGTACACTGGGTACAAGGCAATTTAACATGAGAGAAGAAGAGAAAGAATCGTGTTGATCTCATCCACTGATTTACGGTAATCTGGCCTTCGTCTTTCCGGGTTGACCTACATTCGTATTCCTCTCATCGCACTCTACATACCTAGTCCACCATATCTCTTAAATATGCAGTCCTTAGGACACCTGGTTTACCACTTTATTTAAACATTTTATTTAAATAGATGTTTCAACTTATTCACTTTTTTCTCTTTCATTTCCTTTGCAACAAAAATGTCACGAACATCAACAAAACAAAGCACGGAAAAAATCATAAACTGAATAAATAATTAAAAATGCATGAAAAAAGATTGTTTCGGAATAGTGAATGGTTCAAACGTAAGAAAAACAGCATAATATATTGTTACATAAAGATCGGATGTAAATGTATAGTAGCTACCAATGTGCACAGCTTTTAGCGAACCATTCCATTACAATACACTATATTGTAGCTGGTACACTGTATGGTACAGGAATGGTTTTCACCAAATACCCTATGGTTAGTTTTTATCCGGGAAGAGCGATACTGATAACACAGAGCCCTGAGGAACTCCATTCTGCAGTTGTTTCGATTTTGATAAAACACCGGCGAAACTGACCCTTGCTGATCGATGCTGTAGTTCTGAATGTAGATTTGATGCTGTAGCTTTCGAAAGCTATTAGAGCAAAGTGTGGCAAAAGTTCGAGTGGGGCTAGAGTTTCTTTTGATGTTTTTGAACTCAATTTAAATTAATTCTTTCGGGTGTCAAGATTGTTCGAAGCCTTTTTGAATAAGAGTCTTTCACTCCAAAAATTATGAATTATGAAAATTGACCAATATTACAAAAAATTATGACAAAATGTTGGTTTTTGATCAAAAAATTATAATATGCGATGGTCCTTCCAACGCATGGAATGGAATAATAATGAAATCGTATTTGATATTTTATTTTGGGGCGTAACAAGGTATGTTTTGAAGATGCTTTAGCAAGTATAACTTTTGCAAAAAAGATTTGGAAAACATACTTTACACATAGTGGGGAAAGTTCGAATTGTGGAGCAAGAGTTCGAGTCATGTGGCAACTTTAGGTAAAAACCTGAAATTCTGCAAAATATACATATTATCCAAGGAGAATGACATATCCATTTCTAACGGGAATATTCGCATTTATCCGTTTCTAACCGTCGCTAACCGCTGCTAACTGAGCAGCAGTTAAACGCGGTTAAGGTGAAACGGGACGCCGTGTTATTTTTCCTATCTTGCCTCTCTTTCTAACAATTTGCCTCGCGGTTTTGAAGATGGTAATCTCGAGTTCTATTGCACTGAAGATGATGAAAAACAATCAGCATGGGCAGTGCAAGTGAGCATACACAATGATAGGTTTTTGTTGCAAAATATGAAGTAGAATCTGAGATTACCATCTTAGTAGCAACAGAGCAATGGCGGATATTTACCCGACCGTCCCGTCCGCCCTTAACGACGGTTAGCAACGGATAAATGCGGATTTTTGTGGTTAGCAAAGGAAGTGTCATTCCCCCTGATATTATCCCTAAAAAATGATGGAATTAGTGAGAAAATTCGATAAAAGTTTAAAAAAAAAGTTGTTTTGTCTGAATTTGACGGAAAACTACTAATTTTTGGTGTAGTAATTTGGGTAAAATCCAGATTGAACTTTAAAGTGTATTCCAGTTCTAACATCAAAATTTTTATTGGTTTCTGGTATTCCTTTTTTTTTTTGAGGAGTGACCAGGTGGAGCTGCAGGACAGCTAATAGCAAAGCCTGGACCCTTTCCCAACTTTCCCCCTACTAGGACCAATACTCACGATGGACTAGACGATGTCGTCAACTTGAGCAAAGTGTGTAGTAATTAGCATTGAGTCGTAGTAGTTTTTAAAAATACTGTTTTAACTTATCCCATCGCACTAATGTTTTGATCGAATGGAAGCTCCACAGATGATTTGATAATTGAACAATATTTCAAGAATCGAAAATCTCCGAGGTCACTGGACAACATTCAGAGAGAAAAAAAGCTGTCTATGTTAACGCCTTCAGAGTATTATTTTTTTTAAGAAATATACAAAGAGCAAAAAAATGTGTCGTAGGTAGTTTTTAAAGAATTGATATTTCTGAAAATTATTCAGAGACAGCTACCAGAGCTAGCGTTTTTAGCCGATATGGGCAACTAGTTTTTCTGACAGCTTCCCCAAATAATAATCAGATAATATCCTCAGTTATTTTGTAATACATTCTGAAAATTATTTCAAGCTGATTACCAATAGTGT